>NC_045548.1:15820557-15855557 GCF_009769535.1 Thamnophis elegans
AGGAGAGACGTTTGAACCCAATAATAAAGAGACTTCACAATCTAAAGCACTAGGCTCCCAATTAATGAGGCAAATGTGTAGGTGGGTGCATGGGGATTGAAGCTAGATAATTGATCTTTTAAGAACTTCATAAATTATAACACTATATTGGAACTATACAGAAAAGTTGGAGTAACAAGTAGAAAGGATATTTTACTGTCATCAAGGGAAGAAATTGATACCAAGAAGGGGCTCATTGTAGACACAAGTCTAGGTGGACAAAGTGAGATGATGGAAGCAACCTAGTTTAGAGGAAGGATCTATGTTTTAGCCTGCTTGGTTATTAAATAGTCTGCTTGGTTATTAAATGGTTCCAAGCACCACTTCAATTGAAATGCAGGCAAAGTCTGTCCCAACAAACTCTAAATAGAAGCTTTTCAACTATTTATAGTAGCCTCTTCTTGTATGTAGGGTATCTTGGAGGCAGGAAGCAAAGAGTTCACAAAAATAAAAGTGGATCCAGAACAAAAGAAAACTCAAAAGAATTCAAAAGCAATTTGTCCATAGCTATCATCTATTATCTGTCTGTCTATCTACCCATCCAATTTTTAACTTAAATCCAATTTATCCAACTTATTCAAGGCTATATCAGTTAGCACCAAGGCATGTCTTGCTAAGATCATAATTAGTTTATGGTAGGATACTTTTGATCTGACTTTGATCTGAAAAAGATTCACAGATTTCAGAGTGTGGGTATGGCACAGTCAGAGTCATTGGTTTAAAATGACTGGGTTTCTTTGGTTTAGGGTTATCCATCCTTGTTTACAAACCATTTTTCCTGGGGTCAGACATCACTATAAGAGTCATACAGAATGTTGTATGTGAACATGAATGAACTCAACGTGTTTCTCACACAACCAGTGGTGGGTTCCTACCAGATCAGACGGTAGTTTTGGCGTCCTGGATCGTTGGAACTGGCAGCGACCCAGGCCTGCCACGCCCTTGAATCAGCTCTTCTGACAACACCATAGGCAGTACCGTAGGTGGCGCCATCTTGTTTTTTGCTTCTGCTCATGGGCAGAACAATTTTTATTGTACTGAGCCTGTTCGTGCAGTGCGTATCAAGCGTGCACACAGCCATGGGTGAACCGGCAGTAGTGACTGTCGGAGCCCATCCCTGCACAAAACTCATTTAACATACCAAACTTAGAAGTACAACCTACCTATCTACCTACCTTCCCCTCTCCCTCCGTCCCTCCCTCCCTTCCTCAGCAGGTTTTCCCTCAGCTTTCTCCAAATCAGCCTCTGTTCTTTGAAACACAGAAGTATGTCCATCCTGTTGCTCTCTCCTGAAATCTCTCTTAATCCCATTTAGGAACTCTCTCTTCCTGACTTCTGGCTTGTTGCCCTCTGCTGATCAAGTTAAAAAATAATTAATGGGTGAAGAAATGTTTAAAACAAGTCAAGTGGGTCAAGAGGTTACTGAAGAACATTTCTGCAGTCAGTACTCAGTTGACCAAAGGTAAGTTAAAAAGAAAAAAGTAAAAAATGAAAGGAAATGATCCATTTTTAAAGAAAAGTCAGGATTCTTTCCAATCAGTTAGGTTTTTTTCCCCTGGTTAGCCTCCTAAAAGGCTATATGTTCTTACATAAACTAAGCTGTGATCTAACTGATTGCAAAATGCCAATTCAAATGAAAAACCTAAAACAGCTGGGTGGGCTATTTTCCATGTTGTCTCACAATACGCTTCAAGGCACTAGTCGTTACTTATAAAGCCCTTCATGGTATTGGACCTGGGTACTTGAGAGACTGCCTGCTGCCAATTACCTCCACTAGACCGATTAGATCCCACAGATTAGGCCTCCTCCGAATCCCATCTGCCGGCCAGTGTCGACTGGCAACTACCCGGAGGAGAGCCTTCTCTGTGGCTGCTCCGACCCTCTGGAACGAACTCCCTGTGGAGATTCGAACCCTCACCACCCTCCAGGCCTTCCACAAAGCCCTTAAAACCTGGTTGTTCCGACAGGCCTGGGGCTAAAGAGCCGTTGCCCCCCTCGAATGGTATGACTGTTGTGAGTTTTTAAATTATATATTGTTATGTTGTTGTTTTTTAAATCTTTTGTCTGTATCCCCCTCCCCGGTTCGGGTTGTGAGCCGCCCTGAGCCCCCTTCGGGGGAAAAGGGCGGCATAGAAATTTAATAAACTGAACTGAACTGAACTGAGGTGGATATTATCTGTCTTAGATGAGTTCTAGCTTTGAAATGTTGTTTATTCTTTTTGCACTTCCAAACAAAATCAAATAACGTGAAATTTTTAAAAACCCAAAACAAACAAACAGAAACAAACTTAAGGATTCCCAAGAGTTACTTTTTTGCACAGAAACAAACTTTTCCATACTCCAGGCCTGCTTAAATTGACAAATTGACCTTGTTATCTAAATAATTGTCCCAAGGCCAACAAGCATCTTCTATGCAGTAATTAAAGTAACCTCAAGGGGCTGTGAAGGACCTTGTTACCTAAATGTATACCTTGATGCAATCCATTTTAGTGTATTTTCTCAAAAAAAAAATCAGATTGGTTGATTTTCATTTCACCCATCATTGAATTCACCCATACCCAGCATTAAGATATGACCCCAGCTAGAGTGGCTTAGTAGCTAAGATACTGAGCTTGTTAATCAGAAAGGCCAGCAGTTTGGCAGTTCGAATCCCTAACGCCGCGTAATGGAGTGAGCTCCCGTTACTGGTCCCAGCTTCTACCAACCTAGCAGTTTGAAAGTATGTAAAAATGCAAGTAGAAAAATAGGTATCATCTTTGGTGGGAAGGTAACAGCATTCCATGCACCTTCAGTGTTGAGTCATGCTGGCCACATGAGCACAGAGACATCTTTGAACAGTGCTGGCTTTTTGGCTTTGAAATGGAGATGAGCACCGCCCCCTAGAGTCGGGAACAACTAGGACATATGAGGAAGGAGAACCTTTACCTTTATCTTAGATAATCCTAATACAATAACTCACACGTCTTCCTGTTGGCAAGGGGATTTGTTGATCTTTTCCTTCCGAGAATGATTGGATCCCGTTCCCCATGGATAGAAAATAAGTATAACGAGGATGTTAAGAGTGGGCAGCAAAATGTATTTATTTTTGTTTTAAGTGTGATGGGGGTTAATGGGATGTGGGATTTTTGTTTCACTAAGACTTGTATCAGCCCAAGACAGAATAGTGGTGCTTTATTTCTTATTTCTCCCATTACAAGATTGGTGGAAGAAAGAATCACCATAGGTGATCTTCATAATTATTTTATTGCATTTTTATTCTCTTTGGTTTCATGGTACACCACTCAGAGTCAGTCAATTTGATGTCAGGTATACCTAAATTGGCTAAATCAAATTAAATTCGGATTTATGCAGTGTGCTTAAGGCTGTACTGATGAGACCAGAAAAAAAGGTGGAAGAATCAAAGTTCAACCTACTAAGCTAATGCAGAGTTAAGTACTCATGACATAGCATACCTCTAGCATCAGTGGTGGGTTTCAAAAATTGTTGGAACCTACTCTGTGGGTGTGGCCTCCTTTGTGGGAGTGGCTTGCCACCCATGTGACCGGATATGAAATTATGAATTAGTAATTAGGTCGGTCCAAGTAGCTATTCAGAAACTCTGGCATTGAAGCATGCAAGTCTTAAAGTTGTCAAGTTACAAGATCCTTGCCAGTGGTGGGTTTCAAAAAATTTTGGAACCTCTTCTGTAGGTGTGGCTTGCTTTCCGGGTCCACTGGTGGAACCTCTTCTAACTGGTTCGGTAGATTTGACGAACCAGTTCTACCGAATAGGTGCGAACTGGTAGGAACCCACCTCTGTCTAGCATTGAAAACTAGAGGATGGGGGTAAATAGATACCATGATTTCTGCCATTTGCTCAATGGTTAAAAATGCTTAGCGTGTCAGCTGGAAAACTGACAGCCCGGTTTCAAGGCCCAAGTGTCACATAATGGGGTGAACTCCTGTTCCTTGCTCTAGCTCTTGCCCACTTAGCAGTTCAAATTATAGTAGATTAATAAGTACCACTTTGATGGGAATTCCAAAGGTACTTTTCCAGGAGGCAACTGGACTTTCTTGTTTTTCTTTGAAGATGTCTTGCTTCTCACCCAAAAAGCTTCTTCAGCTCTGACAGGATAGTGGGAAATGGAAGGATTTCTGGCAGACAGCTGGTCCTTTGCATCCTTTTGAAAGGTTGTTGAAGCACTTGGAGGTTTATCTGTGTCTTCAGCAGGGATGGGTTCTCTCGTGTGTGTGCACGCACTAGATGTGCATTGCGCATGCATGCACAGTTCAATTAAAATTGTTCTGCACATGTACAGAACTCATAAACAGGATGGCGGCAGAGATCGCAGCAACCGGGGAACTAGTTTGGGGGCATGGCAGGCCTGGGTCGCTGCCAGTCCAGCAACCCAAGCCACAGTATGCTATCAGTTCAGCCAAACCGGTAGGAACCCACCTCTGGTTCCAAGGGTTACCTGAATAGTGTTCCTGGTTCCTGCAGTCTGCAATCCCCCCCCCCCGGAAAACTGTTCTTACTCCCACACCATTCAAAGGATGTTCATCCCAAATTGTATAGCTAAAAGTCTGTAGAGATTCTTTGCTGGAAAATTAACAGCTTTCCCTGTATCTTTGGCGTATAGCAGTGGTGGGATTCAATTTTTTTTTACTACTGGTTCTGTAGACATGCTCCATTGGGCGTGGCATGGCTTGGTGGGCATAGCAGAAGAAAGGTAATGTAAAATCTCTATTCCCTCCCCACTCCAGGTGAAGGTTACTACAAAATCCCCATTTCCTTCCAATCAGCTGAGACTCAGGAGGCAGAGAATAGATGGGGGAGGGCCAGTCAGAGGTGATATTTACCAGTTCTTCAGAACTGGTCAGAACTTGCTGAATACCACCTCTGGCATATAGCCATGCTGGCCATGTGACCACAGAAAATGTCTTCGGACAATGCTAGCTCCCTCAGCCAAGAAATGGAGATAAGCACCGCACCCTAGAGTCAGACACGACTGGATAGGGAAACCTTAACTTTTATTATTAATTCCCCATGAGGTATATTAGTCTTCTCCTTGCATAGGAAAAACTTATTCTCTTCATATTTCTTTGGGAGAACCAATAGTTATATGCAATGTAAAGTCAATTAGGGGCAGGAAGAATGTGTTGTTACATGTTGTTTCAAAGGCATTTTTCAGAGACGTGTATTTCATTATGCCTCCTCTCATTTAATAAGAACTCTGCCAGCCAGGGTCTAAAGGGGGGTTCACGGCTCCTAGTTAATAAATAAGAAAATGGCAGCGAGAAGATAATATAGTGCAAAAGGCAACCACAACCAAACAAGCCGGAGGACCAACTGGCTTGATGACTTCATTAATGTGGGAGTTGCGAGGTGTCATTTAAAGACACTCCTTTATGTATGGTGCGGTAAAGGTGAAATGAAAGGGTTAGTTATCATCAAGATTTAGCAGCAATTACTTTATAATTGGGTAAATGCTATACTTTGATACCAATTGTATGCTTTAATCAGTGTACTGTAATCCAGTCATTATAACTTTAAAGAAAGAGCACCTGGGGGCTCAAATTAAGATGTTAAGAGTTTGTTTTACGATGTGGTGGTTAAGCTGGTGCATTATATCTTTTGAAAGTGGTGGGCTGTTACACTCAGGAGCTGGTGGCATATAGGAGTAATTCCTCTTCCCTGCTGACAGGAAGCATGGTCTGAAGCTGGCCCGCTTTCTCGAGATGAAAAACTGACGGACTCGTTCACGAGGGGGATGTGATGTTTTTGAGGTTGGCTTTTCTCTAAGATCTGCTGACAGGATTTTACAAGAGGAAGGGGAGGGGAAGATGCACTCTTTTGGGAAATAAGGTGCTGCTACAGGAAATCAGGATCACTAGCTCTAAGCTCAAGACAGCCAGGGTTATTGCATTGCCCTGGCACAGCATGTTACTTCCAACTGCGAATTTCTGTGCAGTGCATACCAAAGTGCAGATCCTCCACAAGGATGAAGCTTGGTATCTGTGATTTATTGTACACTACCTGTTCTCGTGTCAGGGAATGCCAGACTGTGAGGTATGATGGTGTTGTTGTTGTTGATGATGATGATGATGGACTGATGTTAGAAAATTATCAAAATCTGACTTGATAAACCCAAATATGCTTTTTTTAAAAAAAAAAAAAACAACCACTTGACTATGATGTTGTTAGTCAGGTAAACCATGCCAATCTCATGACCCGAGGTGGTATTCAGCAGGTTCTGACAAGTTCTGGAGAACTGGTAACAGAAATTTTGAGAACCAGTAAATGCCATCTCTGACTGATCCACCCCCATTTATTCTCTGCCTTCTGAGTCCCAGCTGATCAGGAAAAAATGGGGATTTTGTAGTAACCTTCCCCTGGAGTGGGGAGGGAATGTAGATTTTACAGTATCCTACCCCTGCCATGCCCACCAAGCCATGCCATGCTCACCAACCCATGCCCACAGACCTGGTAGTAAAAAAAATTGAATCCCACCACTGTCACTACCCATGATTAGGCTATGGTGACTTGGATTAATATGTTTTCACTACTGCCCATCTCTCTGGATAAAAGCAAATCATTGACCGAAACATTCTCTGTTGTCAACTCTTTTTGACATTTCGCATTGTACAGACAGATTAATGGCAAACAGGGTTTGCCAATGGAGGTAAACTGTAGTTAATATGAGTAATAAAATTCACGCAATATGGAAGTGCTAATTTTTATATGTTTGTGGAACAAACATCACAAATGATTGCTCCCTGGCCATCTTTCCTTCTAAAATCATGCCTGGATGGTGCATGATCATTTATTTGGTTATTATTTATACATACATACATACATACATACATACATACATACATACATACATACATACCCAAATATAGAACATTAGAAAACAGGAAAAATAATAAATTTACCAATCACACTAAGTTCTATCACTGGAATTACATAACTTTCCATAAATGTTCTCCTTAAACAATCATACATTAGCTGCTTTTTGGAGTCATATTAGAGAGGGAGTGTCCCAATGTCCAAGGACAGGTTGTTTTGCAGGAAAGATGTTGGAGGTTAAAGTGTTCTCTATATTGGTGCAAATCAGTCTTTTCAAACTTAACAACTTCAAGACAATTTGTCAAATTCTTATAGTCATAGAGCAATGGCATGTTGACATTACTCATCTGTAAGAACTTCCTGGTCTCATTTTAGATAGTGCTTCTCCACTTCTTGTTCTTCAGTTGTGATTAGATGAGAACTTCCTATTGGAGTTGGGTTTTCCTAACCCAACTGAGGCACAAAAGGAATTTCACTACCTTTGAGGTCATTAAAACCAGGAGCTAATTTCTAGTTCTTTAGGAGAGAGTTTGGAGGTTTGAAGAAATGATGAGATGAGTCAAAGAAGAGTAAAAACAAATCAGCAAACAAACTTGTTCAAATACACCATAATGTGAACCACTGTTATTGCGAAGGGATAGGCTGATCTTGCTTCCTGTGTTGGTAAGAATTTTCTCCTTTTATAATTATGGCTTTATAATTCATATAGAAGATAATATTATGTAGTTCAGGAATGAACTGTGGAATTCTTGGTAGTCTCAGGGTTTGTTTGTTCGTTTGCTTTCAGACATTTCATTACCCAACTAAGCAACAACATCAATGAATCTGCAAGCAACAAGAACTCTCTGAGCTTGTTTTCTTGCAGACATTTCATTACCCAAACTAGATAACACCATCAGTGCCAGTAAGGAGTGGGGTTTTGCTCTTAGTTTATATTCTAGTGTCTTGCCCTGCCAGTGTTGGTGGGATTGGCCTTAGAGGTTCTGTGGTTGGGCTGTTTACTATTGGTTTGTTTGGTGATTTGTTGGTATTGTTTACTTGATTGTTGAACTGATGTTAATCTTAGAATTAATCTATGCTCATTTGTGTGCTGATTGCTGGGGATAAGGTATTTATTTTAACCTTCTTGTTCTCTATTTGGCTTGTTGATTGTCTCTTCTGCATGGCATATAGATATTGTTGACATCTATGTGTCTATTGGTGGCTAACTTGTCACTGGATAACTAAGTATTGGTTTGTTTGCACTTATTTGCCTTTAAGTATTGGTATCCAATATTTCATAACTCTAGTACTAAAGTTACCACCACCACCACCACCCACACACCCCATCCTTGCAAAGCTGTAAGTAAAATTATAGTTCTGTTGTGGCCCAGCAGGAGCCGTTGGAGCTGCCACCAGACTCCGACAGCGAGGGGCCCTATGAGTCGGCCCTGGAGGATGTGGAGGACCCTGGACAGGGTTCCGACTCCGAGCAGGGTGCAGAGAGTCTGGTTGGCCAGCAGGTGGTGCCTGAGCTTTGGATCAGTGGGGAGGAGACAAGGGAGAGTGATCCAGAAACCAACTGTGAGTTGTTCTGGGATGCACGCCGTCAAAGAGCTACTTGGCGTCAAGAACAACTACGTAATTACAGGAGGTAATTATGCTCAGCTGATGGTCATTAGGCTCCTCTCCAGACTATAAAAAAGGCTTGTGCCATGCCCTTCTTGTAGAAGTCAACACTTGGGCTAAAGAGAAACTAACTTGGCAGGCTGGATTGCTTCCAGAGTTTGTTTGCATTGCTGCCAAGGTTTGTCGGATTTGCTGCCAAAGTCCTTATCTGTTTGTTTACTTGGCTTTCAGCCACCGAGAGTCTGGACTAGTTATTAAAGGACATTCTCATTTAAACTTGTCTTGGCATTCGTTACTGGACGGAGGAGGGGTCAGTACAAGTTCTAATTCTGAAATGACAGACTTCTGGACGATTGTACCGTGAACACAAAACATTTTGATCTTCAGTGAAACAAATTTCAATGATGACTGAGTAACTCTAAAGGGGAGAGGGAAAAGAGGAGGAGGGCGAGCAGGAGGAGGAGGAGGAGAATTGTTCCTGTGATTGTTTGCTAGAGAATCCATCATTTGACTGTATTGATTGGTGCCTACCATAGGTACTCCAGGGTCCTCAGAAGTGTTTATGATATTTTACGCCACATTAACTGTTGAGATGATATGCTATGACAGCTCTGGGGAAAAAATGCATCTCTGAGTTCTAAATTGCTCCAATTATCCCTTTAGCATAACAGTTGCCTTCCGAGGGTCAGAGTCGAACGTTTTAAGAAAGGACCAGGGAGGAGGAGGAGACAAAGTTAATTTTTCTCAACTGCTCATCATCTCTCCTTCCTCTCCTTCCCAGGCTCATCCCTGCTTTCCTTCACTGTAGCTTTTTATCAGACTTAACATGCAGCCTTTGTTTCGATGGGCCCTTAAAATTGCATCAAGGTCATTTTTAATAATCGTCAATAGTCCCAGGACAGGGGTCAGATTTATCGACAACTTTGATGAAGGGTTTAGGGAGTGGTAAGTGGCGCAGAGCCCCTTGCCTGAGAGAAGCTGATCCACTGAGAAACAGATCATTATTGATATTAGTAAATTGGTATTGATAGAAATTTGATGAGTATTGCGCATCCAGATCGCTGCACAGTATGCTAATGTTCACAGATGCCTTCAGCTCAGGTTGTTGAAGAAAACCATCTATTGACAGCTCCCCACTCCACCCCCTGCAGCCTTCTTTCTTTGAAACAGAACAGCTCAGAAAGGAAAGGCAGAAAGTGAGAAGCTCATTTAAGTAGCCGTTCTTGGCTATAAAGTGCAACTTGTTAATGGCATATCTTATAGCTTACTTACAGTCAATGTTATTTCAATGGCTAATATAAATTTGGTACTAGTTTGCTGATGACTAATAAATAATCGATGTATTGAAAATAACTATGAATAAACACCAGAAAAAAATGATAATATCAAACTGTTTTCATAGACTTGATCTGGGGCTCTGAAAATAGTAGACATTCTCGCTGGTATTCACTTTCCAGTTTTGGAAGTGTTTCAAAGAAGCAATATTTTTTCTTGGAGATTTATCCTTTGTTTATTTTAAAAAATGCAATCCCTTCCAGGGTTGTCTCTGTCTTTGATTCATTAAATGGGAAAAACAGTTAAAAAATAAATAAAACCCTGCTGTCCCTGCTCTGGTACATGATGGTTACAGTGCAGCTCAGCTATTTTTGATTGCCTTCACCCTGACAGTCAATTCTTCAGAATTTCCTTAGTGGGTACCAGTAACATAACCACACACGTCTTAGAGATAAGTGGAACAGTCTAATAAATTGTGTAAGGAGAGAGAGGGGAATCCCAAAAAACACATCCGGATACTCTTTTAGCTACTTTGACAAGAATGACCCAGATATCCCTCAAGGAAAATTGCAAACTCTTAATTCAATTTATTTATTGGTAAATTGGTAAAAATTCAATCACACCTTCTAAAAAAAATCTTCTATATTCCTGTTTTTTGTTTTTTTGTTTTTTTAGCAGTATGCCTTCTACTTGATGTAGGAGCATGGTGGCTCATGTGGTTAAGATGCTGGGTTGGAGATTTGCAAGTCCATATTCGGGACCCAAGTGCTGCTGTGGGGCGAGGTGAACTCCCATCCTTCACTTCAGCCAGTGGCATGAAAAGAGCCCCAACTGGGCACCCCCCAGGCAACTGTGATGTCACTAGTTAATCCTTTCAACCCAGAAGGGGCTCAGTGCTTCTGACAAGAGTGTGATGCAAGCTTCTACTTGATTAGAAAACAAGAATTTCTCACAAGAACAAATGAATTGTGATCCCCCCCCCATCCCATTCCTCTCAAATCTCTACTGGCCAATCCCTGGGCACCATCCCCATGATCCTGCTCTCCATCAAAATGCTACGATAGATGGAAACTAATTTGGTTGGGGTCATTCAAAATTGATTAAAAAGTGTTAATTACTAAATACAGGGGTGGGATTCTACCAGTTAAAAAACCGGTTGGCTCAGTGCATGCGTGTGCAATTTCGAGAAAACTTACCTTCCACATTACGGCTGGGGAGGAAAACAGCTAAGGTGCGGCAATCCATTCTACCGTGCGACTCAGCTGAGAAGATAAAGGTCAGTAAAGTGGAGGGGTGGGCAGGTGGGCCCACTTGATCATGGGAGTGAACCAGCTCACTCCCAGCTGATCGTTGGAGCTACCAGTTTGCCCGAATCAGTCCGAATAGATAGAATTCCACCCCTGACTAAATACCTTTGTCATCTCTATTAGAAAGATATTTTATAAGATGTGCTAAATGTTCCTCTGACCCAAGGCAACCCTTTTTAGTTTGTGGGTGCCATGGGGCTATTTGTACTGGAATGATGTTACAGAACAATCATCTTCCACAGATGTTTAGAAAAATAAGTTATAATGTGTTCTGGCCTTACGTTTTCAATTGCTCTGATTTGAGTTGGATTTTGGCTTCCTATCAAGCCAGATCTCAGTTGTTGATGTTATTATTCCATTAATTTTTCTTTTCATTATTGAAAAAAATAAAATTTAAAGGAGGAATTTTAAGAGATTGCAGAAGAATCAAAAGTATTCGCTTAGATATCAGTATTTGCTAGATATAAGTATTTGCTTAGGTATTGCAGGCTACTTCTGCTGATCGCTGGCTGCCAGAAGTTTGGCATAAAAAATCTCACCAGGCTCAAGGTTGACTCAGCCTTCCATCCTTCTGAGGTGGGTAAAATGTGGACCCATATTGTTGGGGGCAATAGACTGACTCTGTAATTTGCTTACAGAATGGGCTGTAAAGCACTGTGAAGCGGTATATAAGTTTAAGTGCTATTGCTACCACCTGCTTACCAGGTACTTAGGAGCCAAGGCCTTGGCAGCATAAGGAAACAATATACAATTAATGGTTATTATATACAATAGCCATCAACACGCCAACCAACTAATAGGAAGGCACCACATAAATATGACATATTGAATAGCTCAAAGCACACATTCTGGTAGAGAGAAGTTTCCTCCAGTATGAGTACAAAAGCTCAGAAGACTAAACCTCTGGTCCCAGTGACTGTCCCAGATTGGATATTGCAATAAATGGATTGAATTAAAGAATTATTAGTTCCAAGTGTTCTTCCTATTAAACTGACTGACAATCCTGGCAGAATATTGCCCATCGGGTACCAAAGCAACTGAATGAGTGAAGAACAAGGACAAATGCAGCCATCATTTTCTTGTTGTCACTTGCCCTGCTGAGATTTTGGCCTATTGCACTTTATGTTTTTAGCACATTAAACAGGCATCTAATGTCTCCATGTAACATGCTTTTGGTTTTTGTTCCTAGACTTCTATACACAAAAGTTCTCCTTAATATACGTATTACGTGTTTTTTGTGGTGTTCAGCCTGCTTTATTTTGCAAGAATCATCAAGAAAGGAGATAAACCAGGAATTTAGAGTTATATCATTTTCACTATTATAAGTGTCCCAATTTTAAGGAATAATAGCCCATCCTAGTCAGGATGTTGTGCAAATATATGAGGGCTACTCAAAGCCGCCATTATAAATGATGAACTGGATTAGACAATATGATCTGTTTGTGGACTTCAAATCGGTGAATTCTCATGATGTCAGTCTAAAATCATATTCAGTTAATAATACTTATATGCCTATCAGTGAATTTATAATTGTTTAAAATAAGGACATCAGCATAAAGCTTAATTCAGGTCCTTTTGTCTTTCTTTTGATTGCAATTTTTATTTATGTAAGATATTTTCAAACGAAGAAGCATGACTACATTGTTGGAACAATTCAAATCATTTATGTTGCTTTATCATGATTTTTTAAACTGAAGGCATAAAACTAATGGGTCTCTGAAGGTCCTCATGAAAAGCACTACAGACATAATAAATGCCACAGCTTTTTTATTATTATTATAATCCACCAGTTAGATATATTTATATCATAGTTTTGAATGAATTTTTTTTTATCACTGCATGAAAATCTTTTAATGATGGGCATGGTCCATTTTTTAAACAATGCTATTGTTAATTAATACATTTGTGCAAGCAATAAAACATTCTCTTTTCATGTACTAAATGTTTTAAGTCAAACTATGTTTTCACGAGATGGCTCATATTGAGTCACTTGTAAGGATTATTACATGTTTGCCTACAGCATATAAAATGCTGTAGAAACAGCATTTAGATTCTAGTAGGTTACAAGTGGGATGCAAAGAGTTATTGGTGATTCATGAAGGATGTACAATGGAAGGCATCCATATTTAAAAACAGTGTGATTTCAATGTATGTTCCCTTCTTAGGGGTGGATCAGTTAAAATGCCTCACAGTATCATGCGCACAAACCTTATGTACCCATCAAGGAAGCTTTTCTCTCCCTTTTTCTTTCAAAGCGGCATTTTCCAAAGAGAAAAGAATAATCAGGTAACCGCAAAGATGAAATGCAATTAAGATTTTAACTATACTGTTACGGCATAGCGCCGCCATAAACAGCCTGAACAAAAAGCTTCAACGCTACTCTTCGTTAGTTCCTTTCCATTGTCATACAGTCGGCACTGCTTTTGTTTGGCTAGAAAAGCAATTATGTTTTTAATATGCTTATATTCATCCCTTCATCATCGCCTGGATAATGACTCACTAGAAGCAGGAATATTACATAGAGCACAGCAGCTTCTAGGTTCCGTGCGTGTTATCATTGCATCAGTTGAGTGTAAATACCTGGCAGTTTAGAAAAATTAACTGGTCAACGGTATCTGTTTCAGCAGACTCTGTGTCGGCCTGTTCTGACCCAGGCTTCCTTTGAAAACAAGAAGCAAAGTCTTGGCCCTGACAAAACCTCTTTCAGTTACAGGATTGTGAATTCCTTTCATTCACAGTCAGCAAGGCTTTAGCAAACAGTCTATCAGAGGAATGTTTATCCACACGCACCTTATCTTGTTTAGAACGCTGCCAGATAACTCGTTTCCAAACATAGGGCAAAGCAAAACTTGGCACAGAGTCTCTTATAATCACAAACAGAATTTTCCAGACCGAATGGCCAAATTGTTTCCTGCAAAAGCCCACTCCCCATTCATTTCTCTTTTGTTTCCTAAGGGGGGGGCAATCACCTCCAAGGTGTGGGTTTACTCCAAGTCGACCCTGCTTTCTTAGTTGTTCTTGTCTGTTGGCAGGTCTGTGCATGCACACACTGGGAACAGGCTCCAGCTGTTCTTCTGCCTCACTGCTGTCTAACTCCCTCTCTGCCTCCGAGAGCCCTTGTCTGAGCTTTCCTCAACTCCCAGAACTGGCCCAACCTCCTTACTGTCCGATTCTGCTGCCAGCTCCACTGGCCACCAGCGGGCCACAACATGGCCAACAGAAAACTGGATTCCCCTCTTACAAGTCTAAAGTTTGTGACCTTTACATTAATCCCAGGAATATAAGACACAAATGAAGATCTCCAAGTTCTCAGCAGAGCTCTCTGATAAAGAGGTTCCACAGGGCTGGAGCAGAATACACAGCTTAAGTTAAGTGTGACAAACTGAAAATGAACCATACTTTGTTATGCATATGCAGACAAGTGCATGGATCCTTGGCACACAACACAAAAATAATAATAATCCTAGAACTATCCATATCCACCAACTCAGACAGATAAACACCTGATTGTAACTGAAGATTATTATTTTTTCTCCAAATACAGGAGCCAGCTTCATGTTGGATTCCATCAAGGATGTAAGAAATCATGATGAATGCTTGTACTTCATGTTTCCTGCATCGTAAAGCATGCAACATCTACAAAGGAAGGAGAGGGGTTGAAATCAGGGAAAAGGAAGTCAGCTTTCTATACATAACAATAGCCAAAGTAAGCATGTTAGGGAAGCTTTTTTTGGTAGTGCAGTGCCCCTGAATATGCCTTGTCCATTGTGCATTATTGCAAGATCTCACAGGGAAGAGTAGTCCTCTGACCTCACATCCGCTAGACAGCTGGAAATCCCAGAATTTAATTCAGAATTGAGAAATGGAAGGGACCTTGGAGATCTTCTAGTCCAACCCCCTCCCCTGGTCAAGCAGGAGACCCTATACTATTCAGACTATTTCAGTCCAATCTCTTCTTAAAAACCTCCAGTGATGGAACACCCACAACTTCTGAAAGCAAGCTGTTCCACTAGTTAATTGTTGTCACTGTTAGGAAGTTTCTCCTTAATTCCAAGTTGCTTCTCTCCTTGATAACTTTCCGTCCATTGTTTCTTGTCCTGCCTTCTGGTGCTTTGGGAAATAAGTTGACACTCTTCTTCTTTGTGGCAGCTCCTCAAATACTAGAATACTGCTATCATGTTACCCCTAGTACTTCTTTTTTCTAGACTAGCCATACCCAGTTCCTGCAACCGTTCTTCATATGTTTTAGAACATACGAAGGAGACTTATCTTAGATACAACTAGGTTCACTGTGCTGGAGCTAATACCCCATCTTGCCAAGAAGATGGTAAATGGAGACCGTCAAAAATTTCATCAAGGATGCCACAGCTCTGCATTTTTACAGCCCCATATGTTTCTTTGGAAACAAATATTGCCCTTGCTTAACATGACTGTTTCCACTAATCTGTCTGTAAGAGGGCTGTGTTTAAAATGCAGTAAAGACTCAATCATCAAATTTCACACACCCTTTTTTTTCCCATGCACCCACATCCCAATAAATGACAAATTGAACAATGTCACACTTGAGAATTAAAACACTGTGTGTGAGAAAGAGGGAGAAAGGGAGAGGAGTGGAGAGGGACGGTGATGATTCATTCCTTCAAAGGAACAGAAAGTGGCATTTCTCAGCTGCAAATACCTTGTGATTGTCTTGCAGAGCTGTTTGGAGCAAACAGGAATGACAGGAGGATGAGGAGAAAAAGAAAAGGGAATCACTTAGATCGCCTGGTTTTGTTTATTTGGATTTCTATGCAAGCAGGGCAGCCTTACAGTGGACGATTGTGGGAAAAGCATCTGTAGTGTTGCACAGGGGGAAATGGTTAATCACTCGCTTGCTTCCAGTAGCAGAGGAATGCCTATTAATTTTCCACCATATGTTACCAAATTAAAGCGTCCATCATGGTTTCAGTTATTGTGGCTGCTCTAGTGTCATGGCTGTGCTCTGTGGACTCACGGTGGCTGCATTCGCTCTCAAGAGAAAGAATCTGGTTTCCTTTAAACTGTGGTCTGTTTTGGTGAGCTCCTTTCCTGAAGTTGAGAACCTAATCTGCAGGAGGAAGGAAATAAAAAATTTGGCAAGGATGCTTCTGCCTTTTAGAAGATGACTCTCTCCCAATGCCAGTTTCCTCTGATTCATTTTGCATGGGGGTTTTGCAAAGCTTTTTTTTAAAAAAAAATCATAGTTACTCTTTTGAAATCGAAAGAGCAGGATGTGATTCTTTTAGAAACAGCATTCCCCCCCCCCAAAAAAAACAACTGCCCCAAGGAAAATGTTCATTCCACTGCAAACAGAAACAGAGCGGAAGAAATTCTGTGGGGATGATAATATGTATACTTGACACATGTATAAGCCTCAAGCTTCTCTGACTGCTGATTTTCTAATGAAGATATTGGCATGCTGTTAAGAGAAATATGCAGTTCATGCTTAACTAATCATGATAAGCATATGCTGCAACCCGATCTGTCTGATTGCTAAATTTCTAATGATGATATTGATGTTATATTGACAGCCTGCTAAGGCAATCTGGCAGGGAGGAAATAGGTAAACAGTATAGAAAGCACCCCAATTGTGCCTGTTTGCTAGATTCTTAATAATGACGTTAATTTTCAGTGAAGAAAGCCAGCACTGATGAACAAGGCTTTCACTAACAATTGTTCAACTTGTCTTTGCCTGGGAAGAAAAAAAAATCATCCAAGGTATAAACTCAATCGAAGAGCACATGGGGAACTGACTTGACATGGGAGAGATTTGCTTTGGGCCTTCTTTTCAATAAGTAATGTAAATTATGCATTATGCGCTCTGTGATTGTTAAATTCTCAAGTAATAAATATTTGCTTTAAAAAATCCCCAATCCAGGCATTTCAGAAATGAGCCTAAAAGATGACTTGCAAATATTCAAATATTACAGTAAATATATTGTTTAAAATAGAAAATACATTGTAACCGTACTATACTACATATGTACCTAGCAATTCTAATATTTAGGAATTGTAGAAATGTAGGATTTTACTCTGATATAAATTACAGTTGTGTTTGATATTTTAAAACAAGTACTGCAAAACTGGATATGTTAAATGGACAAGTTTCGATTTTTTTGCAATTAAAAAAATTCTCAAGGTATTACCCATGCATGCATAGAGCCCACTTACACCACAACTTATTTCAGATTCAAGGGACTATTTTCCTTCACCCGAACCGTGGGCATTTAATCCTGCATCATTCAAAATCATATTAATTTTTAATGCAAATACTAATGACTGCTTGGATACTGGAGGAGATAGCGCCATCTAGTGATCATGAAAGCTTTCCTGAATGAAAGGTGCAGCAAATGTTTTTGAACATTTTCTGTTTAGATAAATGAGCCCACAGACCTCAATTTAAAAAAGCAGGTCTCTCTCTCTCTCTCTCTCTCTCTCTCTCTCTCTCTCTCTCTCTCTCTCTCTCTCTCTCTCTCTCTCTCTCTCTCTCTCTCCCCCTCCCTCCCTCCCTCCCTCCCTCCCTCCCCCTCCCCCTCTCCCTCTTCCTCTCCTTCTCCCTCTCTTCCCTCTCATCTATCCATCCATCCATCCATCCATCTTTTTCTCTCTCTCTTTCTCTTTTTTTTAAAAAAATTAAAGCACACTGGAGACAAATCTTCTAAAAAATATAGCAGAGTTCAGTTTGGTTACTATTTTTCTTTTCAATCTTTGTTCTCTCTTTCTTTCTGTGTGTATAAGAGAGATGATCTTTGAAAACAAATAGAATTAAGCTTAAGTGGTTTAAGAATCTATCTAAAGAATCTGACTATTGATAAGAGTCTCTTCGTATGGATATTTAATGCCATCTGAAGAGGAGGAAATTTAAGGAACTAAAGGAGGGAAGACACATGGAAAACCTTGATAGGTTTTGTGTTCTGTGGGGCAATTCTGCCCGTCTTCACTTTTTAATGACATAACGCTTTCCTCTGGTTGTAGTGGAGGAATTTGCGTCTAGATGTCAGCAAAATTATATCTTTGCTATTCAAGGGGATTAGGGAAAGTTTCTGATCTTGACAATTATCTCTAGAGGAATTATTTGAATTTTCCTACCTGTAGGCAGTGCAATGAATATTGTGTTACTGCATTTGACATATTGAGAGACACTTTGGCAGGATTCATACACCAAGAGTTTAATCATCATCGTTTGTTAAGCAATGGAGAGAGGACCCTGATTCATAAATTATACTAAACCATAATTGGAGAGTTTATATACAATGATGAATATTGCTGTATATAAAGTATTCCTTCTAGTCCAGGCTCATGGAGAAGTAATACTTTGATAGGCAACCTATTCACTATAATCTTTCAACAAAAACAATATGCTATATTACAGCAATATTTGAGAAAGCCTAAACATAAATACTAGTCAATTTTAAATTAAATTTCAAAATTGCATGAGAAGCAACATGCCATTCAATGGGACTTAATTCCAAGCAATAAGTATTTTTAACGTCTGTAAGGAATTTAGCATTTTTCTCCATAGAATTTCCCCTTGTCCTCTTCCATAACATTCAGTTGCATGCTACTAAATGAAAAGAAGTGCCTGAGGTGACACTCGGGGAAATGGGCCTCACTGAGGTTTGCTGTCAAATTTTTCATGACCCAAAGGAGACATTCAGAAATTTGGCTATTGTCCTGGCTCCTCTTACTTCTTTGTTTAGCCTTGCTCACTTCCTGACATGACCAATATGATGCGTACTTATCTTTTTTGATATCTTGTAGAACGTGTGCTCATTTATCTCTCTATAATATTTGTTATATAGCTAGCCCTCAACTTACAACCGCAGTTGAGCCAAGAATTTATGTTGTTAAGTGAGAAATTTGTTAAGTGAGTTTTGCCCCATTTTGTGACATTTCTTGCCACATTTGTTAAGTGAACCACTGGCGTTATTAAATTAGTAACACTGTTGTTAAGTGAATTTGGCTTCCCCATTGACTTTGCTTGTCAAAAGGTCGCAAAAGATCATCACATGACCCCGGGGCACTGTAACCGTCATAAATATGAACCAGTTTTCAAACATCCAAGTGTTAAGTTAAGTGACCATGGGGATGCTGCAACGGTCATAAGTGTAAAAAATGGTCACGATTCACAATTCACTGTTTTCAGTGCCGTCGTAACAAAATGAACTGGTCTAAATGAACTAAATGAAATGGTCACTCAATGAACTGTTGTAAGTTGAGGACTAACTGTCTTTTTTTTTCTTCCTGAGAGAAGAAAAAAACCAGCAATATATGATCATGCAGTAAGAACATCTCTAGTACAACGTATTATCAGTTGCAGTCATTAATGGCCTGTCTATCCTCTTGCTTATTAAAAAGAACACATATGGTTATGAGTTCTTCCTGCAGAAAACATTCATGGTGATGTACAAAGGGGGAAGCAATGCACCAAACAAGGTTTTTTCAAGTTTTCCTCCCACATTATCTAGGGCTCACTTCAGTTCCTTGAAATCTTCATTTCCTAGCTAGAGTGGGGTGGGGTGGGGGGATGGCACCTTGGCTAGCCAAGTTACAGCAAAATTAGAGCAAAATTCTTTTGCTTCCCTGGATCAGAGAGAAAGCGAAGACATGATCATTGCTGTTGGTTTAGAAAAAGGCAAAAAAAAAAGCAACTCACTGTTTGAAGTCATCTGATTCAAGTCCACTTTTAATATAACAAATTGCTTTAAAGAACAAGAGAGAGCAACGTCTTTGAATCTGGGCAACAACACTTATGACCTAAACAACACAATGAGCTTACCTTTACAGTCATAAAAAGCAATGATAACCTGTTGGGATTTGAGGAAAATGTATAGCAAAGGATATAGGTTCAACAAGGTTTATAAAGAATAGAAGGTGCATAAGGAATATATCAGAACCAACTTAATTGACCAGTTTTTTAAGAACACCAAAACAAACATTCCCCCCTCTCTCTCCCTCTCTCCTTTCTCTCTCTCTATTTTCCCTCCCTCCCTATCATCCATCCAACCATCTGTTCTGGAAGATTCTCTCTCTCTCTCTCTCTCTCTCTATCTCTCTCTCTCTTTGTGTGTGTGTGTGTGTGTGTGTGTGTGTGTGTGTGTGTGTGTTTTCCTCTCTCTCTCTCTGCCTCTCTCTCTTTTCCCCTGCCCATCCATCCATCCATCCATCCATCCGTTCTCTGTCTCTCTCGCTCTCTGTCTCTCTCGCTCTCTCTCTGACAGAGAGAGACAGCAACAGAGAGAAGCATCACAAAGAAAAAGATAAGTCCAAAATTTAAGCCATATTTTTTTTATCAGCAAGCTTTGTAGTGGTTGGTTGTGGCAGAAATCAGGTATTAGGTATTATTATTCTAATATCATGCCGCATATATAAATCTGCCTAGCCATATTTTACAAAATTGACACAGTATTCTTTTGATTCTTTCTTTCTTTTTTCCCCTCTTTTATTGTTGCATTTCTTTTTCTGGGAGATTTTTAACTAGCCTTACTAGAGACTAAAGAGGTCCAATTTATGGAAAGGGTGTTTCCTTATAAGTAAATTAATGGTCTAGTCTTCCCTTAGATAAAAAAACAGTATTGCAACATAAATCTTTGCAGCTCAGTCTGTCTCCAAATAATAAGATGCATCTGTGCATTTATTATCCCTGAACAAGAAAATACCTGTTGTGTTTTGTAGAATCAAAAGAAAATATCCCTCCGGTTCCTTGATAGCTTTATCATCTAAAATCTTTTAGAAAGCCTCTACTCATGTCTTCTTCAATCCTACAATTTCCATTTTGACGTGCCTTTCAGACAGCTTTCTTACTAACATGGCTATAGGGAATTGGATGATTGATAAAATTGAACAGGAAAATTGATACCAAAAAATCATTTCAACTTGTACTATTGGTTAATACTGTAGAGCAAGTATTTGTTTTGACCTTTGCAGAAGATCTTCCAGAATCTACACAGACTAAAAAGTGTTCTTACTTAAGAGTGAAATTTCAACTTTGCTCTTACCATGACAACCATAGGCCCCTCTCAAATCCCTGGCCCAATGTAGGTGGCAGGTCATATTTTGGATATTGGTTTGTGACTCAGCATAAAAAAAAACATGGGGAGGGGAAGTCTCTGTAACCTTTGACATAATTGGTGTCAGGGTTCCAAGTAACACCCCCAATGAAAGAAGTCCCAAGTTTCCTAAAAGTTCCATTTTAGAGATGTCATTTTGACACATCTGGGAAAAACCTGAATCTGAACGTTTCCAGGTTTTCCCCACCCAAAGTTCAAGCCCCTACCCAGCACCCACATGTCCATCACATGGTCCAATCAAACACCGTCCCAACTGGAGATGCTTTCCAGTCACACCACTCCAAGTGCAGGGCAAAATGTCCTTGACTCGCAAAGAAAGGAATGTTATTTTGACTATATCTACCCAACTCCATGCAATTCCCCCCTCCCAGTTTCCCACAGCAATAATTGTGGCAGGCATGAAGGCCAGAGGTGGGTTCTTACCAGTTCGCACCAGTTCGGTAGAACCGGTTCATCAAATCTACTGAACAGGTTAGAAGAGGTTCCACCAGTGGACCCGGAAAGCAGACCACACCTACAGAAGAGGTTCCAAAAATTTTTGAAACCCACCACTGCCACAGAGAGAGAGAGAGAGAGAGAGAGAGAGAGAGACAGACAGACAGACAGACAGACAGACACACACACACACACACACACACACACACACACACACAGAAAGGAAGAAATAAATAAAGAAAAAAGAAAGAAAAAGAGTGAGAGAGAGATGAAAGGAAAAAAGAAAAAAGGGACAGAGAGACAAAAGGAAGGAAGGAGAGAGAGAGAGAGAGAGAGAGAGAGAGAGAACACATGGCTGGCAAGCCACCCCCACCAGGTCACATGGCCGGCAAGCCACTCCCACAAAGGAGGCCACACCCAAAAAACTTTGAAATCTACCACTGATGAAGGCCCAATACAAAAGATGGCTTCCAGGTCTGACAGTTAGCTGACTTCCTAATAAGGTTTAGCTTGGTGGAATTATACCCTAAAAGGCCCATTAAAATGTCTACCCTAGGATATTCCACTCCACTTTCTCTTAGTTGTAAGGGGTTCTTGGTGCTTCCTGAACTTGGTTGATTTCTTGCAGACGTTTCATTATCCAGTGCTAGCATTGATGATGTTACATAGTTGGATAATGAAACATCTGAAAGAAAACAACCAAGCTCAGAAAACTCCAAGAACCCCTCATTTCAACCCTGAATTATAAATATTCTCTCTTAAAGGTGATGTGAAGGAGTCAATTTTCCTTTCATATATTTAAATAGCTTACCAGGTTTACATACTTAGGCTATTCCCGTTACATCCCTTGGATTTCAAGGGAGTCTGGAGGTGGGGAGTGGGGAAGGTGTCAGACATTCCAATGCCTTTTAGGCATTAACTTCATCATTCTAAAACTAAGGAGGAAGTTATATTCTATGGAATATTGGGGTTAAATATGTTAGAATGTTGGGAATTGTCCATATGCAAAGGCTGGGACCATAATGTGATTCTTCATTCTCTGATCCAAACAGTTCCTTAAGCATGCGCATGAAAAGATACTTCTTCCCTTGAATTCCATTTTTGCCTGGGGCCCTGGTGGCTGAGAATTCATCTTTGAATGGCAGGCATATTTCACTTTGTCCAACTGTGTGGACAGTCAGTTTGTGGGGGCAATTCGGATTGCCCTATTTGGAGATCAGACTTATAAGGAACTAGCCTCAGATCTAGGACCCCTCCTACTTTTGCCATTTGTCTGGTGCTAGCAAACAGACCCACATGTGAAGGGTTGAAGTTGATGGTTCCAACACAAAACCGCGTTCGACTAAAGCGCGCTCGACGAAACCGTGTAGCTGACGTCATCAACAGGGCGACAACAGCGCGGAGACAGAAGCACGTTGTAAACGCTAGACCTAAAATTAACCCCTAACCCTAACCCTAAACCTAATCCTAAACCTAACCCTAACCCTAACCCTTACCTTAAGTTGAATCGGCTTGCTTTCAAAGCGCCCTTCTTTCTCCGCGCTCGCTGTTGTCGCCCTGTTGACGACATCATGGATGCAGTTTAATCGGGCGCGGCTTAGTCAAGTGCGGTTTTGTCATGCCACGGAAGTTGATTACTACTTGTAATACAAGAATATCCTCATATGGCTTGTCTTCTCTTAGGAACAAATAGAGAAAAGGTTCTGTGGAACTTAGAGTGCATCAGTCCTAGATGTTTTGCACAGAGGTGGTATTCAGCAGGTTCTGACCAGTCCTGGAGACCCAGTAGCGGAAAGTTTGAGTAGTTCAGAAAACCGGTAAATACCACCTCTGACTGGCCCCACCCTCATCTATTCTCTGCCTCCTGAGACCCAGCTGATGGGGAGGGAATGGGGATTTTACAGTATCCTTCCCCTGCCATGCCCACCAAGCCATGCCCACCAAGCCACAGCCATACAACCGGTAGTAAAAATGTTTGAATCCCACCACTGGTCTTGCATCTTTGCAATGACTCAAAACTCTCCACTTGATCTCTCCACCTTGCCTGGTTCGTAGTTTCCCAACATCATTTTACTAATACAATACTCATATTCTTCTCTTTTGTTTCATCTGAACTTGCTTTGCCTCTTTATAAAGACGAGGGAAGTAGACCACTCTATGTAGCACATAATTGGGATTCTGCCCAGCATTTTAAAATAAGCAATGTGCTTTATTTGTATAACTGTACATCCAGGTATGCATCCCTATTGGGACATGACAGTACAATGCGGTCTACAGCAACATTTTGTTTTAGAAGTAGTTCCAGCACAATAGAACCTGCGCTCATATTAGCTTGCCATTACAATCAATTCCAAAAAGGAAGAACAATTTTACTTTTGTAACATCATACGCTGTGACAAATGCAGACAGCCCAAACCTTATCAAATTAGATTTTCAGGTTCAATTCCTTTTGTATTCCAAACATACAGAGCTGCTCCTGCCTACAGTACAGCATGGTTAATTCCCCCTCATTAAATGAAACGCTTTTTGCTCATTTTGTATGATCTTCATTTGCTCTAAACTGTGGCCTCAAGTATCCCATGAGGGGCCTCTCCAAAATGACTTTAAATTTGGTGTAAATTGTGCACACGATGTTAGCAAGGAATACCTGTTTCAAGCGGAAGACACAGTAAAACTTTCAACCTTTCAAAGGCTGCTTTCTCTTCCTCTCAAGGGAGATAATCCTTGACACACTAAATAAGCGATCCCATTCTTTGAGAAATGCAAAATAATTGCATCTCCATTCCGGTGTCTCTTTACATCTATGCAAAAATTATGGTGGGTTGTTTATTTAAGTACACCTTCCTTGTGGAAGCTTTATTGGCTGTGACTAGATGAAAATGAGCTACCTGACCTTTTTGGTGGCTGGCAGCTTAGGGATACAGAATATCTTTAGCTTACACTCGCACTTGCTTTACAGGAGCGATGATCATTTGTATCTGAATACCAGGATTGTGTTGTTATAGCTCCTAATCAGACAGGTCCTATATTGAGATACGTTAAATTGCAAACAGAATCTTGTGTGCAGATGGTTACTTAGCAGTCCCAAACAGATGGTTGATGGCTTCAAGTAGAACTTAATTCTTTTTTCATTAAAAAAAATATTAAAACGAATGTTCTAAACAGAGGAAACATTACAGGAAACTCGGAAGACGGCAAAATGTTATACATTTAATATGTATAACATGCAATATTTTCCTTTTCCCTTTGGATTCAAGATTCTGTTGATGAAAAACTTGGGGGAAGAAGGGAAATGTTCATTTCTTAAACATTATAACTATAATTTGTTGTAACTAATTCCATTTTTATGTTGCATTAGGCGATTGACCAAGTTAAAAACTTTGTATAAGATTCTGCCTAAACCCCCATCTCTGTGCAAGGCTCCCAATGCGATAATAAAATAGTTTAAAGCAACCTGTATTTGGAATCGCAGGAAGTAGCTTTGGCAAGTAGGAGATTGAAAAGCTGCATACTCCAGTTCTGCCCATTATTTCACGTCCCAAGTGTCACAGAATCTTAGAAAGTAAGGATTGGAAAGGATCTTCCTGCCAAGATCTTCTAGTTCAACCTCTGCTACCACCAGAGCAGCCTTGACAGATGGCAATCGAGTCTTTGCTCAAATAACTCCAGCAAAGGAGACTCCACCACTCTCAAGGCAGTCTGCTCTATTACTGAACAACACTTTCTGCCATTAGGACTTTTCCACCCCCTGATGTCGAACCAAAATCTACTTCTACAATTTAAACCTGTTGTTTCTTGGCCAGTCTTCTGAAACAATTGTGCCCTGTATTTAATTTACTTTTAAATACATTTTAAATACTTGAGGTCAGCTGTTAACTCATCCCACAGTCTTCTTCAGATTGAACATACTTAACACATATAATGACTCATAAATCTTTTCTTCCAGTCTTCCTATCAACTTGGTTTCTCTTCCTTTGGACATAGACCATTTGTTGGTGTCCTTCCTAAAATGCACATCCAAGATCTGCGTACCTGATCAGTGCAGAATAGAGAAGAACAATGGTTTCTCTTGATCTTGACATAGTGTTTCTTTAGATGCAGTTTAGGATTGTCTTTTTTTTCTTTCTCCTCCTTTTTTCTTTTCTTTTCTTTTTTTTGCAATTGCAACACAGTTGTCTCATGTTCATCAGATTCACCACTCCTACTTTTTATTTTTTCTGGCAAAATTTGAACTTTTTAACTTAGTTTTCTTCATCTTGGTCACACTTGCCCATTGTTCCAATTGTCAGGGTCTTCCTGAATCTCAATGTTATCCTCAGAATGTTTGATGATGTTTTCTTATATCTGTGACATTTGCAATTAAAACTCATCTTTCATTCATTTTGTTCCAAGTTATTTATAAATACGTTAAAAAGTCCTTTGGTACAAGCACTCAACACATCCTTACAACTTGATGCACAGTCAATAATTTGTGCTCGTTGAGTACAATTGTTCCTCCAGCTCTGTTTCTAATGTAATGATAGCTAATCCAGTCCTTATTTTCCCATCTTCATAGCTAGAATTTCATAGTACTTTGTCAAATATTGTGCTGGGACAGGACATATTACATTGACCACACCCATTGTGGACATGTAAACTGGTCATTCTTCAGGAAAAAAAAATATCCAACTCTCATTGATTTTCACCATTAGCATGTTTTTTTTTTTTTTTTTTAGAAAATCTGGCAAAACTGGAACATTGGAGCATTGTTTTGACATAACTATTTAACTCCAGAGACTTTTGAATGGTTGTGATTATCTGGGAATGTTATCTAACATTTGAGATATTGGATGTAATGTAATACTGAGATAAATTTTGTAACCTTAGATGTTGTATCCCAGAAATTGGATTATTAAGAGTGTCTAGGCCTCATAGCTCCATTGGATATCTCAGTGGTGTACAGTACCATTGAGTGTGGTATGCAGAGGTGGTATTTAGCAGGTTCTGACCAGTTCTGGAGAACCAGTAGTGGAAATTTTGAGTAGTTTGGAAAACCAGTAAATACCACCTCTGACTGGTCCCACCCCCATCTATTCTCTGCCTCCCGAGTCCCAGCTGATTGGAGGAAATGGGGATTTTGCAGTAACCTTCCCCTGGATTGGAGTGGGAATTAAGATTTTACAATATCCTTCCCCTGCCATGCCCACCAAGCCACACCCCACCAAGCCACACCCACCAAGCCATGCCATGCCCACAGAACTGGTAGTAAAAAAAATTGAATCCCACCACTGATCTGATGGGATTGTATTTGGAGTGGATTGGATTGCAATGATTCCTTGTTTCTCATACAGCTACACCTGAAAATTGCTGATAAAAGATTACTGATCAATCCCTATGGTGCCACAAAAGGTTACATTTCTGTTATTACACTCTTATTTGAACAAACTTTTACTGGAACGTACTGAATCATTGGGTGACCTCAACTCAAGTACTCCAAAAGCAGCCACTGGTATCTCCAATATTACCTACTCTTAGTTTCCCCCCTCCTACTCTTGATAATAAACTGAATGAAAAAAAGAGGTGAAAATAAAATAAAATAAAATAGAAAAGTTGTTTGGTAAACAGGAAATTGAATTCAAGAATTCAGATTCATTGTGTTTTATATATATTGCACGCTGTTGTCACCCAACAGCGGCCGGCTGAGCTGTTGGTGGAATCTGAGAGTGATGAACACTATGGGACTGCCCTGGAGGCTGAGGAAGACTCTGGGAGATGTTCGGAGTCAGAGCAGGGACTAGAGAGGCCTGTTGGCCACCAGGTGGCATCTGAGTCAGGGAGCAATGAGGAAAAACAGAGGGAGGCTGTCCCTGACATACATACTGTATGCATAGGGCTGCGAGGAGGAGGGAGCAGCTTTGGAAAAAGGGTCACAGAAGGAAATAGGAACAGGTGGCTACTGATTGGCCCCTCCTGGAGAGATTATAGGTGGGGTGATGGGAGGGGAATTTTGCGGGAAACAACAATTTACTGATCCAGCCATAGATAAAGTTTTAGAGAATTTCAAGCCTTGTTTCATAGAGACAGTTTTCTGGGCTCCCAGCCAAGGGGTTGCTTATCTCCCTCCTTAGTTGTGGCAGACAGCGAAGTCTGCATCCATATATATTGTAGAGGCTTGGGACAGAACACACACTCCCTGAAAAAGCAGCTCAGTGTTGCAGAATCACCCACAGGTAGCAGCTATACCAAGGAGCACATTTGAACAATTAAGACTAATATGCCAATTTGCAAACATTCCTGAACAAATAACAGTTGATGCCACCTCATACTGCAATATATTTTATGCGGAAGGCAAGGTTGGTATAAAAAGTAGCAACTTAGTACAAGGTACTTAGTACAAGGTACAGAGATCAAATTATCTCTATATTGAAAATTCTACCTTGACTGCTAGGTATTTTATGGGCATAATTTAACATCCTGGTATTAACCTACTAAGCCTGAAATAGTTTACAGTCCAACTATTGTCTAGAAAAAGCCATTTTGAAGAAACCACTGTTATAGAAACTTGTTTGTGGTAGAGAGAGCTTTCAGCTGCTTTGAATTTGGATTGAGACAACTCTTCACCAGAGTATTGGTGGACGTAAATGCTATACTAAATATTTAATTTCACAGCGAGCCAGCTACGGCCTTGCCAAGGCGGTTCCGACGGGGCGGCAGCGGCGTCAGCCTGAAGTGCAGCGGGGCTGGGGCGGCCCCTGGGTGCCCCATGAGGCAGCACACCGAGGACTTCTCCTCCTCCGAGATTCTGGATGTCTCACTCTCCCGGGCCACGAACTTGGGGGAGCCCGAGCACAGCTCCTCCGAGGAGATGCTCAACAACTTCCACGAGGCTGACAGCCCCGGCGCCGTCTCACCCAACCAGCCTCGCCCAGCCCAGCAGCCCCGAGTCCTGACCAACAGCAGCACCCACCCGCCACCCCACTACGCCCAGACTGGACCACAGCAACGCGTGGCCAGGTACAGCTAGTATATAATATAAAGATATATGCCACGGTGCCATTTTATATATAAATCAAGATATATTGTGCATTAAATAAATATTTTAAAAATATTTTATACCATATTTGGCTAATACGTGGTATATTTTATGAATATTTCATTGAGGGATGTAATTTTTATCTGAACTGTGAAATTATTTTGCCATTACAGGGGTTTTTTTTCCAAAAAAAAAGATCTGTAGCCTGCTTTTTCAGAGCATGAAAAAGTGTTATGTATGAGATTCTACCTAAACCCCCATCTCTGTGCAAGGCTCCCAATGCGATAATAGAATAGTTTAAAGCAACCTGTATCGGAATCGTAGGAAGTAGCTTTGGCAAGTAGGAGATTGAAAAGCTGCATACTCCAGTTCTGCCCATTATTTCACGTCCCAAGTGTCACAGAATCTTAGAAAGTAAGGATTGGAAAGGATCTTCCTGCCAAGATCTTCTAGTTCAACCTCTGCTACCACCAGAGCATCCTTGACAGATGGCAATCGAGTCTTTGCTCAAATAACTCCAGCAAAGGAGAGTCCACCACTCTCAAAGCAGTCTGCTCTATTACTAAACAACACTTCCTGCCATTAGGACTTCCCCCACCCCCTGATGTTAAATCAAAATCTACTTCTACAGTTTAAACCTGTTGTTTAAAAGTTATAAAAGCACCTAAATTAAATCCTTTAAAAATGAGAGAGACCTTTATGGGCAATGCAGAATTTCCTGTTTATTATCTGGCAATCTTTATTTGGATGTTTTTAATTTAGTGGGGTAAATTTTGCTGAGTTAAAGCTCCTAGTTTGATTTACCATTTTTCCAGACTTCTTCTGGCTACTAAGAGTTATAGCTCAAGAACATTAGAAGCGAGAAATAATCTTCTAATCCCTAAAAGGTATTTTCGGACATGAGAGGTAGCCATGATTCTCCTAAACCCCCTTTTTCCCCTTCGAAGGACCTCAGTCAGATCCTACAATGTCCAGGCCTAATTGGGAGGTATTTTCCCTCTACCAGTCTGGAGGGAAAATTTAACAAGACAAACCTACCAGAACCAGAAGGATCAAAAGTCACTCTTCATTGTCCAGGATGGCTTGAAGATAGAAGGAATTTTGCATTTGCTTATCTGTCACTGCAATGCTTTGTCCAAAGGGAAACCAAAGAAATTGGCCAGTGCAGTTCCTTGAATAACCTTCTTCAGATTCTAAGTCAGTATGTTTTCCCCCACTCAGTTTTTCTTCTTCGTCCATTGTATTTTGCCTCAAGATCTGTCCCAATTCAGTATATATATCAAATCATTCCTTCCCTTTATGCATGCATGCATGCTACATTTTCTCAGTATCTTATTTCAATCAGAAAGCTGCAAGCATTTGTCACTTTCAGACAAAGAAAAATGATTTCCTGCTTTAAACTGCGAAGAATTTTGTGTTTTTAAGATATGTTGGAATTAAGTATCCTATTTTTATTGAATATTTATAAGATTCTAGCTGGCTGCTCAATAATTAAATTACATCAATGTGGTATGCACAAACGAAAACAATAATTACAGTTTTATTCCTTAGTTTTCAATTTATAGGAATATTGCATTATCATGTTTGGCATGCACATGGAATGTGAAGATGTACTATACTATACAGCATCAAATGGCACTTGTTATATCCATGGTTTAGGCAGATAAGAAAAATCCAGGGGTGGGTTTCAACCGATTCGCGGTGGTCCCCGCAAACCGGTTGGTCAGCAAACCCGGAAGTAAGTAACTTCCGGGAACGGCGAAGGGCCCACCCGCCCGCCCATGCTCCTTACCGGTTTTTGAAGGCTTCTGCGCTTCCACGCAGGCACATGGCACATACAGCGCCTGCGCGATTCTCCGCAAGCAGCTGGATGGTACATACAGCGCCTGAGTGATTCTCCGCGAGCAGCTGGAGCATTGCGCAAGCGCTACGACGCATGCGTGAACTGCATGCGTGCACGAGGACACTGCCGGCCCCGTTCCAACCTAACCGGTTGGAACGGGATAAGCAACCCACCACTGGAAAAATCTAAATTTAACTAGGATCATTAGAGGGAAAGCATATAGGTCCCTTCCAGACTATCAGCTCCTCTGTCACCCACTGCCACTCATTCAACAATTAAAATCACAGCTGGGATACCGTGCACTAATCAGACAATTTCAATATACCCAGATGTTGAATAATGAGTAGGCTTTTGGGTAAGTTGACAATACTTGTAGAGATCTTTCTCCATTTTTTCCCTTTCTTTTTAGGTTTCCCAGACTAGGTAATCTTTATCCAGAGTACAGCTTCCTCTTCTTCTTCCATGTCTAGATCAAACTTTATACTGCCAGAATAAAGCCCTTTCTTGGTTTTGTCATTGACCAAAAATAAATCATTATCAGCACATGTTTCTAATAGCAGCCAAGCCAACCTATCAGAAGATGGGTCAGGTTCTGTGTCTCTCCATATTCACATAGCATGTTGTTATTCCACAAAGGACTTCCACTTGAGGGTATTGGTTTTATACTTAGGTACTCCAACTCTCAATCTGTTTTGGGTCCTCCAGGTAGTATAAGAGAAGTCAAATCCTTCAGTCATATCCTCCTTTAATGTTATTCCTTATTCCTTCCTCCATATTTTAAAATTCAATTGTGTTCTTTTGTATCTCAAGAATGCTTGTTCTTGCCATAAAAGGTTTCCTAGATTTGGATTGGCAGGCTTGGGGCATATGCCCATTCAGAGGATGTCAAGGATCATACTCTTGCTTAGATCCCTCAGCATCTGCTGCTACTTCTCTCCTGATCTGAGGTGGGGCAATGCCAATGAGAGAATATATATTTCTTCAATTGGTGTGGGTTTGAGACAACCTGTCTCAAAAAAGCAGAGCTAATAAAATAAGAACGTTTTTGAAATCTGATAGCGTAATTCAGTGTTTCTCATCCACAGCAGCTCTTAAGATGTGTTTAGACTTCAGTTCCCAGAATTCCCCAACCAGCCATGCTGGCTTTGTTGATGCTCATAGTTATTGGGAACTTAACAGTTTGCAAAGCAAAAAAGAAAAAGTGACTCAAAGCACAGTTTGGTAGTGCCAGAAATTAGTTTGTTCCACAACGCCCAGCATTTTTTTGGTTTATTCCAGGAGAACATGCTACAGCAACTAGTCAGATACAACAAGGAATTCAGTTTCTATGTTATATTGCACAACAGCAGGCTACACATTGTTATAGAAAGACACACCAAAATGTATTAGAAAATGTCACACCTATTAGGCTTCCAATGAAATCAATAAATATATTGTCTACTATGGCATTCTCAGGATATTTTAAAAGTTACCATAAATGTATATGTAGAAGATGTGTTTGATCCAATGGTGGGATTCAATTTTTTTTTACTACTGGTTCTGTGGGCATGGCTTGGTGGGCGTGGCTTGGTGGGTGTGGCAGGGAAAGGATACTTTAAAATCTCCATTCCCTCCCCACTCCAGGAGAAGGTTACTGCAAAATCCCCATTTCCTCCCAATCAGATGGGACTCAGGAGGCAGAGAATAGATGGGGGCGGGGCCAGTCAGAGGTTGTATTTACCGGTTCTACTAAAAATTTCTGTTACCGGTTCTCCAGAACTGGTCAGAACCTGCTGAATACCACCTCTGGTTTGATCCCAACTTTTGCTAAGGGACCAATTTTTGCTCCCAGTTAAGGGAAATATAAACCAGTCCTCAAACTGATCTAAACAAACTTATTTTATTTGCTTGACATAGAAAAGAGGGTGTGTGTTTTTTAAAGAGCAGTGGACAAGCAAAAATTGTTCTAATCACACTATTCTCCCATTAAGATAAGGACCGTAACATCCTTTCACTAATCTTATTCAAAGAAAAATAAACAATGTTGCGGGCATATCTAAAGCTTAAGTAATAACTTGTGCAGGATGAAAAATGAAACTTTGAATACTTGCAGGATTCTAATACTTTATACTTGTGTTACTATTCAGCTTTTGAAGAGATAGAGTTGCAAATGCTCCCTTTCAATAAATTAGTGAACTTAAAGAAAAATTCTGGAATATTAGTTTTACGTTCAGAGCATCCCGCATTTAGTTTTCCAGATTTTAAAAGCAGTGATAACATACAGGGAGTCCTTGACTTACAATAGCTTGTTTAGTGACTGTTCGAAGTTACAATGGAAAAAAGAGACTTTATGACCATTTTTCACACTTATGACCATTGCAGCATCCCCATGACCACATGATCAAAAGTCGGACGCTTAGCATTTGACTCATATTTATGACAATTATGTGACCTGGGATCATGTGATGCCCTTTTTGTGACCTTATAACAAGCAAAGTCTACGAGGAAGCCAGATTCCTTTTTTACTAATTCAACAACTGCAATGCTTCACTTAATAACTGTGGCAAGGAAGGTCAGAAAATGAGGCAAAATTCACTTAACAAATGTCAAAAAATAAATTTTGGGCTCAACTGTGGTCATAAATTGAGGATTACTTGTATTATCATCTACTCTTGTTATATGATTACCTGATCTACTGAGATCCTCAGTTACATGGTTCCTGACCAGCAAAAATGCTGGTCTTTCCAAAGTTTTTATTATATTTATTAATAGAAATTGAATAAATACATAATATGCTATTTCTTCATGATTAAGGAAATAGTTCTTTATATTTACTTAAGAAAAACACATGAACTTCTGTAGTCACTTCTATATAGAGTAACACTGTGTAGAGTACTGATAATTTCCCACACAACTTTTAACCTAGAGAGAGAGATCAAGTGGCTATAGGGATCTTGAGGATACTTTCAATTAGTGCCAAACAGACATTTAAGATCTTACCATTTTATCCCCATTAGATACAAGAAGATTTCATTGGATTGCTGCAATCAGACACAAAGTGGTTTCTATTTGGACAAAAAAAAACCTGGCTTTCTTCCACAAGCCTCAGCATAAAACCTGACTGGAATGAAAACGCTCGGCCTCTCGTCGGCTGTGAGGTTTCCCACAAACTTTGTATTAACAGACAAGAAGTAAAGTGATTTTAAAATCCTAGCTGAATTACTAAGCGCCCTGAATGGATGGGGGTGGGAGTAGGGAGTGGAAAGCAGATGCTGCTAATGATTCCTTGTCTTTTTGGGGGGGGCAAAGCCGCCATATAAGAGGTAGAAAATCCAGATGCTCGCTAGATGGCAAGAAATAGATACAGAAGACTTGAAGCTTTTGTTGTCAACCAGCAATGATCATATGTTACAGCCCATATGTGGAAATTCTTTTTCTAGCCACATATTCTGAGAAAGGTCATAATTCATGATGGAATCATGAAATGGCAAAATAGTAAAGAACCTCTACATCAGAGCAAACTCCAGTAAGAGTACTGGTTCATTCCCTGCCCTAATCTGACTAGGCATAAAGCTCTATCGTATAACATTAGGCAGCAGATTCAGTCTTGAGAAAAGCCATTGTAAAGCATTACAGAGCAGTCTAAATCAGTGTTTCTCAACCTTGGCAACTTGAAGATGTCCGGACCTCAACTCCCAGAATTCCCCAGCCAGCGAATGCTGGCTGGGGAATTCTGGATGTTGAAGTCCGGCCATCTTCAAGTTGCCAAGGTTAAGAAACACTGGTCTAAATGCTACTGCTAAGTAGTAACTGCCAAATACCCTCTTTATGTTTGTATCTCTACTAACCAATCCAGGGTTTTTTCCTATGAATGAAAAAAGAAGAAAAGGTTGTGAATATTTGCATTTACAAAAAATTATAGCAGAAAAGAAACATTCTAGACATCTTCTCTTGAGCCTAAGGCTGAACTTCCTGTTTTGGTATTTATTTGCCTAGCACCAAAATAGCAGGCAAACGGTTTCTACAGGATAGTGGATGACTAGTATCCTGTCAGAGCTGAAGAAGCTTCTTGGATGAGAAGCAAAATGTCTTCAAAAAAAAACCACAAGAAACTCTAGTTGCCTCCTGAAAAAAAACACCGTTGGGACAGCCATGACCTGCATGATTGAGAATCTCTACAGACTTTTAGCTAAACAATTTGGGATGAACACCCTTTGAATGGTATGGGACTAGAAATAGATTTCCAGGTGGGAAAAAAGGCAGCCTACAGGAACAGGAGCAGCACTCAGGTGGCCTTGAAGACATAGATAAACCTCCAAGTGCTTCAATGGAGGCAAATGACCAGCTGTCCTTGGATATGATTATTCTACACTATCATGCTCATATTTATAAAACTCAGTGCCTCTGTGAAAGGTAAGGATGACTACTCGTTTGTGGTGCAATCAGAACATTGCGTGTGTTGAAGTTGTTTTAACGCAAATCAAAGATGCCTTTTAAACAACAAGTTTACATCATATTCTTATGCATGCCAGTGCTGTGTGTGAGGTAATTTAAGGTGGTTCTGACAAGTGTCGTCGGCATCTTCG
>NC_045548.1:15860557-15888057 GCF_009769535.1 Thamnophis elegans
GGACACACATGCTGCCCTTGTCAAATCATTTCAGCATGAACCCACTGAAAATTTATTGTCTATCGATGCATTTTCCCTAGAATGCACTGAAAACTACATTGAGATATCCACACTGGATTCGATTTTATTTTTGACAAGTTAAAGAGAGCTATGGGTCACTATCTAATTTAGTCCTACAGTTTAGTAATGAGTGAGCAGGTGACTTTTCCATTTCAGTTATTTGTTTTATAATTCTACAGAACTATGTGGAGTATTTCCTTAATTCCTTCCTTCCTTCCGTCCGTCCATCCATAAGTTTTTATTGATATCTATTTTTCTATTTTAAATCAATCTTCCCTGGAAATCTCCAGATCTCTAAACATCAACAGCTTTCTTAATGTTTGCACCCACACCTTAGAAGATGCTCAAAATGGAGAAAGTTTTAGTTAGTAGGAAAAAACCCCACACCTTTGTTTTCAAATTATCTGGACTATAACCCGGAATATGTTTTATTTTTATGAACTTGTTCCACTACATGATTTTTGCATTTATTTCTAGCAGTGTCTGCTTGACTGCTCACATGGCTTAACATAAAAGTTGGTCCTAGTACAATTCTCACACACTCTCTCTCTATTGACTGGGCTTCCTAGGGATACCAACATTAGCATCTAGACAGAGGAGTGTCAAACTGGTGGCCCGTGGGTCAGATGTGTCCCATGCATGCCATGCCCCCCCCCCCAGCTCGCACTATCACGTGATGGCAACGTGATGCCATGAGTTTGACACTTGTGATCTAGAGTATCACAAATTTCTTCTCCTGAATCCACATGTGTCAATGATGCTACGGGTATTATTTTCTATAATTTTCTGATATTTCCCTTTTGGAAAATATTACTATAAGACCCTAGCCCAAGAAAGGGAAAGTGGACTAAAGACTTCCCTTCCCTTTTTGTAATGTTTAATAGACTGATATAGTGACCTATTTCGTATGCGACATTAATATATATTATTTTAAATCAAGCTTTATGGAATGCACCAAAATTAGTTTAGATTAGTATACATGCTAAATTAAACCAATCACATTATATTGTGGCATAGTGTGACATGTAAGTCCAGCAATATTGATCACAACAGGGAAATGCTTAGAATAGCAGCATCCCAAAAGAAATACCATTGTAATGTACTGTCAGAGGGGAGAAAACAACACAGAATTATAATTTTTAGGCACAGACCCAAAGTTCTTACTTTATGAACAAGTATTATGCTATTGTAAACATCACTTTTGGGCCAGTGCAAAGCAGCTTGGATTAGCCTGGACAAAGCAAACTAGGAAACATAGTTCATGTCAATCAGGTATGGGCTGCTGGGTGTTCAAAGGGGTTTGGGAGAACCTCTAGCTAAGATTAAGTGGAAAATTTGAGTAGTTCAGAGAATCGGTAAATTCCACCTCTGACTGGCCCCGCCCCCCATCTATTTTCTGCCTCCTGAGTCCTAACTGATCCAGAGGAAATGGGGATTTTGCAGTAACCTTCCCCTGCAGTGGGGAGGGAATGGGGATTTTATAGTATCCTTCCCCTGCCAAGCCCACCAAAGCATGCCATACCCACCAAGCCACACTCACAGAACTGGTAGTAAAAAAAATTGAATCCCACCACTGGTGTAATTCCCACTTATAATTAAAGACAGAGTAGAAGGCCACAGACAAAAGTAATTTTATTTTCATTTCTTTCATTAATTAATAAAAAGGCAGCATAAATGAGCTGGAAGCACTAAACTTCATCTGCTGTCAGATATGATTCAAAGGATCATTCAAATACTGACAATATTTGTGAAAGTGAATCTTCCCTGCATTTAGCTGTAAAATATAGCTGTTACTCTTCTATATTAATAGCCTATTACTGAGCATCATCCTCAATTTTAATAATTTATTGCCGTGTTCATGTTCAGCTTTATCCGTGTGTCACATTTATCAGTAATGAATGGGTTATGATGATAGAATTAGCCTACATCCTGCATCTCATTTGGCCTAGCTTTTAAAATATTGGGTTGGATCCAGAAGGGCATTTCTCTAGTGGAAAGTTGTTCTTCACCAATGAAAATACTATGTTATGTTTTATATCAGGGATTCCTTAATTAATATTTTCCTTCTGAAAAGCTATCAAAACCTGGCTTTTCCGGCAGGCCTGGGGCTGTTGACCTCTTGATTGAGGTCCAGCCCCGCTTAGACTGGGTGCATGTTGTGTTTCTTTTAATCTGTTGTGTCTTATTTGTTTTAATTTTAATCTTTTAATCTTTTCTTAATATTTCTTATTTCTGTAAGCCGCCCGGAATCCTCCAGGATTGGGCGGCCTATAAATTCACTAAATAGAAATAGAAATAATAGAAATTAAAGCTGGACACAAGTACAGTTATGAGAACATATCTAAAACAGCCCCTTCACTAAAATCTTCCCCATTGTTACATATCATCTCTAGATAGATTCTCAAATGTGTCCCCCCCTCCCAATTTTCTTCAGATACAATTCTTGCCATGTCCACTCTTTACTCACACTGGGGTTTTTTTTGAGGGGGGTGGGATAATATATCCAGTTTAATAATAAACCATATATTCTCCCTGTTTTAAATGCTTCCAAGAGTTAATATGGAAGCACAATTGTTATGATCCTAGTAAACTTTTCTCTCAATTGAATTACACTTATAGCAAATCTTTGTTTCCCTGAAATGTAATAAAAAAAAAAACCAAAAAGCAAGCAAAGCGCGTAAGCAAAATAAAGCAATTTCTATCTGACATTTAAGTCAGCTGCAGTAGCTATCATTGAAGGATAAATCAATTTGCAAAAGCTATGGACAGATCATTACACCTAGGGCTTGAGCTGCCTAATTAAGGAAGAATGTCAAAGTTGACCTAAAATGCTCTTCTAAAATAAACAGAAGGGCAACATGTTTACAGCCCCACAATCATTTCTTTTTCTAATTAAACCCTGCATTGATGAATATTATCTATAAATGGATATGTAATTTAATCCCTGGGGTAGGTGTAGCCTGAAACAGTCATTCCGTGAAAAATATATCCCTACTTGTTCTAATGTTCTTATTTTCTCCAAGTAATAAGACAAAAGGATAATTTTATTTACATTTGGATCACCGGCAAAGAGTTGGCAGAGAGAGCCGAATGCAAATCCAGAGAGCTGGCAACCGCTCATGATGAGCTTAAAGGCTCATCCAGACACACTCTTATGGAAAGCCTGATATTAATTCTAGGTTTGAGGTTAAATATGTACATTCTCTGGGTGCATGCTTGTGCATACTTAGCATGCATACACTGTCAGTGCACGTGTGGCCACTCAAGACATCTTCAGGGAGATGTCTCTGATGTCTTCATTACCTTAGACCATTTTTGTAAGGGATATCTGTCTACTTAAAATATAATGCACAAGTAATATATAGATAACTGGTATGTTTTAATTATTCTGTGATGTTAGACAACTTTAACCATGCTGACAGAACCACCGCTCCAATGCAGTAGAGCAGAGGTGGTATTCAGCAGGTTCTGACCAGTTCTGGAGAACCGGTAGCAGAAATTTTGAGTAGTTCGGAGAACCAGTAAATACCACCTCTGACTGGCCCTGCCCCCATCTATTCTCTGCCTCCCAAGTCCCAGCTGATTGGGAGTGAATGAAGATTTTACAGTATCCTTCCCTGCCACACCCACCGAGCCACACTACGCCACCAAGCCATGCCCACAGAATTGGTAGTAAAACTTTTTGAATCCCACCACTGCAGTGGAGGATATGCTAGTTCCAACATTGAGAACTGAGATCTCTGTTTCCCAAATCTCTCTCTCTCTCTCTCTCTCTCTCTCTCTCTCTCTCTCTTTCTCTCTCTCTCTCTCTCGTTCCTATCGAATTTATTTTAGAGAAAACAGCAAAGAAGTCCTCAGGGATAGTTCCCTTCCCTTTAATGCATCCAGTAACAAGAATAGCCCACCTCTAGTTGTGATCTTTTAACATCTTCTATTTATATCACTAAAACAAGTTATACCAATAACTTCAGCAAACTCTATTCTACTGAACTCAAGGAATGAATCTGTTGGCACAGAGGCTTGCTTAGAGTTAGCAGCTGTCTTCTCATTTACCATGCTGAGCAATTTCCTTTAAGAAGCAGCAATTTCTAAAGCTTGGGAGATATTAAACAAAAACAAATCTCCTTATCCCTTGCAAATGCCACAAACTCCACATAGAGTCTCCCTTCACTATTCCTCTCTAGCAACTTGCTTCCACCTTCATTGGTAGGACTTTCTCTCATCTATCATTTCAATCCAGTCTCTTTTTCCACCTCTTGACTATCCAAGTTTCAGGAATTTCAGCTCATGAGATCCAGGATAAGAGCCTTCTCTGTGGTGGCTCCTCCTATCTGGAAAATCCTATCCCCTGAGGTAAGATTGGTTCCCACCCTCCTGACCTTTTGTAAGAGCCCTAAGACCTGGCTCTGCCACATGGCTTGGGGACCCAATTGTAATCTCACTCCCCATCCGTGGGTCCGGCTTCCTCCTTTGCCACCTTGTGCTAATAATTTTAACTGCTATATACTTTTATAATTTATTTTAATTTTTTATGCTGTAAGGCACCCAGAGTCATTGGCTATGAGATGAGCAGCAAACAAACTTCATAATAAATAATAAATAATTCCTAGTCAATCCATTGGGTGATTCTTTCATGGAAGAAATGTGCAGCTTCCTCCACATTGGCTGAGCTGTCAGTGGATGCTTTGGAATGCTTTGTACCCCTCTACTTTTTTCTTATTCACTACTCAATATGACCTATTAATCTTGGTCTGAAGTATTACTTTGATTCCTAATGTTTTTGTTTGATCTACTCAGTGGTGGGTTTCAAAAATTGTTCGAACCTACTGTGTGGGTGTGGTCTCCTTTGTGGGAGTGGCTTGCTGCCCATGTGACCAGATGGGAGTGGCTTGCCGCCCATGTGACTGGATATCAAGATGCCAACGACACTTGTCAGAACCACCTTAAATTACCTCACACACAGCACATATAAGAATATGATGTGAACTTGTTTTTTAAAATGCATCTTTGGTTTGCATTAAAACAACTTCAACACACGCAATGTTCTGATTGCACCACAAACGCAGTAGTCATCCTTACCTTCCACAGAGGCACTGAGTTTTATAAATATGAGCATGATAATGTAGAATAATCATATCCAAGGACCAATGGTGGGTTTCAAAAAATTTTGGAACCTCTTCTGTAGGTGTGGCCTGCTTTCCAGGTCCACTGGTGGAACCTTTTCTAACCAGTTTGGTAGATTTGACGAACCGGTTCTACCGAATAGGTGTGAACTGGTAGGAACCCACCTCTGGATCTACTTGTAATTGCAAAAGGAAAAGTTGCACAAATGTAAATAAATTATATCAATACAATTGAAAAAAAAAACCAAGCAACTATCCACTCAGACTTCTAAAGTGTTGCATGAATGTATTTTGTCAGCGATACATTATGTAATAAAACTATGGAAAACACTGCTAGTTTTGTTTTGTGTAATTTAGATATGAGATCTTTATGCGCTATCCTTTCAAGCTTCAGCTGCATCTCTTGTCAGAACTTGGACCTTTGATTCATATGGGAATCTTATTTAATTTTCAATTTATAGGATTAGGCAAGGTTACTGTAGCTTAGTGAGAACTCTCTTCATCTCTAAAACAGGAAATGAACTAGACCTCATGAATTTGTTCTGAAGATCAATGGCTGATATAAATTTTGAAAATTACTTTTCACATCAAGAATCAGCACACACATATACTAGAATAAATGATAATGTAAAAAAGAGTTAGGTTAGAACTATGTTTACTGCAGCAAATAAGGTGATAAAGGTAAGCAACAGTATTTTGAGAGGTAGGGATCTTTAAGCAATAAAAACATTCTGCTTTAAAAGTACATTTGTTTATATTACTAAGTGTCTCCCCTCCTGGTCTGCCATACACTGCTACCCCATCAACACAGTCACAGTCTAGTAGAAGATTAATATTTCAGAACTTGTCATGGGCAGTTTCACTTGACTCTGTCACTGCCTATGTCTGACAAGCTATTTATCATGCTGCTAAGTGTCAGCATTAAATTATCCCTGCTGTTATGACAGCAACATTATTCATCAGGATTACAGCCTCAGTACAAGGCTGCTTACAGCCGTTACCTTCTTCTTCTGAGCTTTATCGATCTTTGCTGTTTCCATTAAAAATGAAAAGCCATACCGTACAAATGTTCACATCCCGCATGTTGATGATGCTTTATTTTTGTGGGAAGATGGAGAGGAGCAGCTGCAGAGTTCTCCCAACAAGTGATCTATGGATGTAGAGCATCTATGCAAATGAGAGAAATGAGAATCTTTCATAAGTTTGCTTCCAGAGCTACTGGTTTAGGAAAGGACAAAGTATGCCACTCTTCTCAAAAGATATGATAATATATACATAGACAGACAAACAGACAGAATCATTGGGCCCATCTAGCCCAGGGTAGGCAACTTTATGAACTGTTGACTTCAACTCCCAGAATTCCTGAGCCAGCATGGTCATAAAATTGTCAGAATTGTCCACCCCTTATGTAGTCTGACATTGTTAGCCCTGACTGATGTGGCAGCAGTTTTCTTGGAACCAAGATAGAAAGAGAGATGGCAAGGACTGAACTTGGATTTTCTGTTTGCAAAGAGGGTGCTCTACCACAGTTACAACCTTCTTCAGAAATCATATCTACATTTCTTTTTAAAAGTTAATTATCAGGTTTATTTTCAAGACAATACATAAAGTGAAAAGAAATTCATCCGTCCGTCCATCCATCCATCCATCCATCCATCCATCCATCCATCCATCCATCTATCTATCTATCTATCTATTGCTATGGGGTCAGTAAAACTATCCTACCCATGCATGCACATGACTGGAAGTAGCCAATGAAAGCTTCCCTTCCAGAAATTAATTAAGCTTAGTTTGGGTTAATTATCACCAGATTTTTACTGAGAAGAAAGTGGCAACATGTTTCCTCCCCGTATTTTGACAAATATTTGGGCCATGATGGCAATTATTTTATGTGTTAAGTAGTATCAAGTTCTTCTCACCTCAATATTTAATGGTATATACAAGAATCCCAATAAAATATTACCAAAATGTGTTTTAATAAGGAGAATCTGAGATTCTACACGGTGTGTTATAAAATTTCGGGGTCCTGAAGAAATCTGATTATCTGGATTTATTTTAGGCTCAGACATAATGTAAGGACAGTTTGGCCATGCTTTATGATAACTTCTGGTGGAACCAGGATGGGGAGACTGAAACCATCTTAGTTTATTTTAATTTCTCATTAGCTCTTGACACCATCAAAAGGACACCCTGATGTCCTTCTGTCAGTCCCATTAGATATGCCAGACAAGGAATTTAACACTATATGAAGGCTAAAATTACTTTCACTGAGATTGGCTATAATCAGAGGTGGTATTCAGCAGGTTCTGACCAGTTCTGGAGAACGGGTAACAGAAATTTTGAGTAGTTTAGATAACTACCACCTCTGACTGGCCCCACCCCCATCTATTCTCTGCCTCCCAAGTTCCAGCTGATTGGGAGGAAATTGGGATTTTGCAATAACCTTTCCCTGGAGTGGGAAGGGAATGGATATTTTACAGTATCCTTCCCCGTCACGCCCACCAAGCCATGCCACACCCACCAAGCCATGCCATGTCCACCAAGCCATGCCACAAAACCGGTAGTAAAAAAATTGAATGGCACCACTGGCTGCAATAACAGTACAACCCAAGTATGGTTGTGTTGTGCCTCCTCCTCCTCCTTTTACACTTCAGTGAGTTACGAAAGCATCTGCTGAGCTCCTTTCAAATGTTATCTTATCATTCTGGACTTTAGAAATGCGTAGCCCCTGTAGTCTAGGTGATGGTTCTTGCGAATTTCCACCAAGATGATCTTCCTTATTCTCTACACCTTCAGACTTACCTGCAGGACAGTGGGAAGCATGGAGTGGTGATGCTTCCTCCTTTCTCTATGATTGGATCCAGTTAGTGTTGGCAGGAGAGATCAATCTCAAAGACTCCTAGTGTAGGAGATTCTTTAAGGTTCTACAGTCTTATCATATATGACCTTATCACAGTTCATCTAATGATTGATAATCAGGTATCATCAATATGTTGCAGAAAATGACAGGCTTTAGACTTCTCAGCAGTGGTGGGTTTCAAAAAATTTTTGAACCTACTCTGTGGGTATGGCCTCCTTTGTGGGAGTGGCTTGCCGGCCATGTGACCTGGTGGGAATGGCTTGCCGGCCATGTGTTTGTTCTCTCTCTCTCTCCCTCTCTCCCTCTCTCTCTCTCTCCTTCCTTCCTTCCTTTTGTCTCTCTGTCCCTTTTTCCTTTTTTCCTTTCATCTCTCTCACTTTTTCTTTCTTTTTTTCTTTTTTCTTTCTTTGTTTCTTCTTTTCTTTCTCTCTCTCTCTGTGAGTGTGTGTGTGTGTGTGTGTGTGTGTGTGTGTGTGGTGGGTTTCAAAATTTTTTGAAATCTCTTCTGTAGGTGTTGCCTGCTTTCCGCATCCACTGGTGGAACCTCTTCTAACCAATTCGGTAGATTTGACGAACCGGTTCTACCGAACTGGTGTGAACTGGCAGGAATCCACCTCTGCTTCTCAGGATACAGGAAAAGTTTATTTGGCACCCAGGTTCAGAAAGCTAGCCCATGGCTAGCATTGCAAGTTCTGAACAACCTTCATTATCGAAGTACACGTTCTTATACATTCTCAAAGGCAGCGTAACATGGAAACACTTAACTCATTTCTTAGTGGTTACCTTGAGAAGAAAGCCTTATAAGGAGATGGGGTCTTACTTCTCCTTTTGTTACAGATATGGACTACATGTCATTAATGAACTTTATCTGAACCTTGTGGTTTGGACTTTTGACATAGGGACGTTGGCTGGAACATCTTGTGGTTAGGCACTTGTTTCCTGTTCTTTTGCAAGCTGCAATTCTGCCTATGTGGCTTTTTAATAAAAAAGTAAAGGGTCCCCGAGAGGCTGTCCAGCTTGACCCAGTAGGTTTCACACTTAATGTCCAAATCTCACTTTACGTCCTACTTTATCTATGCAAATTATATATCCAGACCACCCAAATGTTGCTGCTAAAATCTTGTCTGAATGTCCAGAGATTATGATGATATATAAGGGGAACCTCATCCCTAACAAGACTGACTGGGTGTGGTTTTCAACCTCCTGAGGCTGGTGATATTTCTTTTTTAGACATGAATGGGATTAGACTCTATTTAACGCTTTGGGATTGGTATAGAATTCACAGGTTCTTTTGGAGTCACAGCTTCGTCTTGAGAAATAGGTGACATGTGTGAGGTGAGAAGGCCTCAACACAAATTCAGGAGGCCCCTCAGACAGTCCCTGAGGGGTCATTGCAATGGACTACTGCAATGTGCTCTATATATTGTGGTCCTTGAAAACACTTGGGAAGCTGCAATTAGCCCAGAACATAGTGGGTTATGCAATTTTTAAAGATTATTTTTAAATACTACTGGTACATTTATTATTTTTTATAAATAACTCAAGACAGTGAACATGCCTAATACTTTTTCCTCCTCCTCCTCCCATGGCCATATCTTCTCAGGACCATGCAGTACTTTTGCTTCCTAATCTGTTCTGATTGTCATAGATTCCAGTGCAGTTCAAGGTGCTAATTATTATTTATAAAGCCATTCATGGCATAAGGCCTGGTCTCTCTCTATTGTGGCTCATATGATAAGGCAGGTTGTATCCATTAAACAGTCTTCTTAGATAGGACCTAGGACTTCTCTGTTGTAGGACCTGGTCTCTGGAACACCTTCCCTGAGATAGATATTTTTTTTTAATAATTTCATTTTCTTGCAAACTGAATTTAAAAATTTGCAAACTGAATTAAAAAAATAGTTTTCAAAAATTAGAAATATCATTCATTCTTCTTAACAAATACTAAGATATTTAGTTTTTTGTTTGAGGGCATATTGAATAATGAGTAGAAATGAATTCAGAACTCCAGATAACACTGAGAATATCTATCTATCTATCTATCTATCTATCTATCTATCTATCTATCTATCTATCTATCTATCTATTATCATTGAGCTATCAATTTCTTATTTGTTTAATTTCCTACCTTCCCAGGTGAATCAAAGTAACAAATCAAACCAGCTAAGAATACAAAGAAAATGTAAAATAAACAAAACAGTAAAGTTCCAAGGGAGCACATGTGGAATTTGGAGACCATGCACGTACCTGCAGGTATTCTCAAATATTTTTTCCACAGATGATTTTTACCATACTGTACATGATGCTACAAGCCTACATTCTCCAGAAAAAGTTAACTGTGGACCTTACAATTTGCAGATATACTGTTATAACATGTAATATTTGATAAAGCAAACTCGTGGGTATTTTAAAACAAATATACTCTGTACCTGGTAATAAATAAATACCAGTAAATACATACATGCATGCATGCATTCATTCATTCATTCATTCATACGTTCATTCATTCATACGTTCATACATACATACGCACATATATGGTTATGGCCCTGAGATTTACATTTTAAAGGGGCTTAGACAAATTTTCAAAAGGATTATAACTTGTCCTAATCTACAGGGTACCAAATTGCCCTCCAGTAATCAATTCCATTGTTTGGGTGGAGAAAGAACTTCGCATTTTGAGTAGAGCCTGAGAAATATAATAAAGTGTAACACGTGAAAAGACCTACAAAATTATTTGTGTTATGCAAAGCAGCTTTGTCTCTCCTTCTTTTGCCTATTCACAACTTGTGCATTTTTTTTTAAATGTAAACCTCAAGAGTTCTAGAAATCATCTTCTCTCATCTGCATTGAGAAAATATTTCATAATTGCTCAGTGCAAGTCTTTTCTCTCTGATTATTGGTGGCTGGATTGACATGACTCAAGGTGTGGGTCCCAAGGCTGAGAAAAGTTCCTTTGTGTAATTAAGGAGTATAAAACTATATCCTTCCCTGCCTTTTATCTCTTGTGTAATTGGGAACTATAAAACATTCATTGCCAGGCTCAAAGTTGACTCACCCTTCCATCCTTCCAAGTTTGGTAAAATGAGGACCCAGATTGCTGGGGGCAATAGGCTGACTCTGTAAACCGCTTAGAGAGAGCTGTAAAGCACTGTGAAGTGGTATATAAGTTTAAGTGCTATTGCTATTGCTATAAATAGGACTACTTCCTTTATGACAGTAGTGGATGAACACACAATTGTGATGTATATTACTGAGGCAACAAGGGAGATGTAGCCCAAATGAAAAATTGTCTAGCTGGCTTTCATAACTTATAGCAGCTACGATGCCCAGGTTAGGGAGGAGAGCAGAAGTGGGTTCCTACCAGTTCGCACCAGTTTGGTAGAACCGGTTTGTCAAATCTACCGAACTGGTTAGAAGAGGTTCCACCAGAAAGCAGGCCACACCTACAGAAGAGGTTCCAAAAAATTTTGAAACCCACCACTGACACACACACACACACAGACAGATAGACTCACACACAGAGAGAAAGAGAACGAAAGGAATAAATAAAAAAGAAAAAAGAAAGAAAGAAAGAAAGAAAGAAAGAAAAAGTGAGAGATGAAAGAAAAAAGGAGAAAGGGACAGAGACAAAAGGAAGGAGGGAGGGAGGGAGGGAGGGAGGGAGGGAGGGAGAGAGAGAGAGAGAGAGAGAGAGAGAGAGAGAGAGAGAGAGAAAACACATGGCCAGCAAGCCACTCTCACCAGGTCACATGGCCGACAAGCCACTCCCACAAAGGAGGCCACACCCACAGAGTAGGTTTGAAAATTTTTTGAAACCCACCACTGGAGGAGAGGTAGTTCTAACTGTTGATGAGACTCATAGTGATAAATGACTATGGTTAGTTAATAGCATCTGAATATGCAGGTGGGTTGCATTGCTTGTCTAGGGCACTGTGAAGTGGTATATAAGTCTATTGCTATTCCCCAAATTTTATTTCCTGTCCCCAAGATAGTGCATGTTCATGTCTTATTTGCTAAAGAGGAAAGGAGGAAGGAAATGCAAGGAACTCCTCAAAGGAGTAGGAAACAAACACATTATGAAACTCACCACTTACAATAAACATAATGCTTTCTCCTAAATTTAATTTTGACATTGATCTGAGATACAAGCCAGGCGGCAAAAAAACAACAACACAGCAAATATCATATTTGTCCAGAGCTTTGAGTCTTCCAAAGGGCTGTTTACTTCTAATTCAATTGTGATTATGCTTAGCTGTGCTGCTTGTGTGAGTGCTTTTAACTTGAATGCGGCCAAAAGTGTCAATCTCCACAATACTGAAGGACAATTAGGCAAGCCGTGTAATTGTATTGTCACTTATTAATTTCAATCTCGAGTGTCATAAACTATATGCCTTAATTAATACTTGGTGTCAATCACAATCAACAACTTTGAATGGGCAGAGAGGTTAACAAGAGTACATAATTAAAAGAAAACAATGAATAACAACACGGTTGAACAGTTTATAAAATTAGACAAGAAAATGGGTGCTGTGTCAGCATATAGGCACCAGGAGAAGGAGAAGAAGTTTCATAATACGCATACAAGAAACCATAAGCAAAGCAGCAAGATAACGCTTGGTTAAGTGTTTACTGTTAATTACTGCTCATCAGGGGTGGGTTTCAACCGGTTCGCGGCGGTCCCTGCGAACCGGTTGGTCGGCGAACCCAGAAGTAAGTAACTTCCGGGAACGGCGAAGGGCCCACCTGCGTGCCCGCGCTCCTTACCCGGTTTTGACGAGTTCTGCGCTTCCACGCATGCGCAGGATGCATACAGCGCCTGTGTGATCCTCCAGGAGCAGCTGGAGCATCGCACAGACGCTAGTACGCATGCGTGTGCCGCGCGTGTGCATGCCCACGCTGCACGCGTGCACGAGGACGCCGCCGGCCCCGTTCCAACCGAACCGGTTGGAACGGGGCGAGAAACCCACCCCTGCTGCTCATCATCTCAATCCAGTTTTTCTACCTTGGCCTCTCTAGTTCCAAACAATATGGCTAAGTTGTTCAGAATGATGAAAATTGCCGTTTAAAACATCTGGAGAAATCCAGAAGAGTGAAAAGTGACTTATGGGGAAAGACACTAAAATTACATAATTTTATATAGTGCTAAAATAAAATAAAAGGGACACAGTGGCTCAGTGGCTAGAGTGCTCAGCTTGTCAATCATAAAGGTCTTCAGTTCGTGGTTCAATTCCCTACTGCCGCATTAACAGAGTGAGCTCCCATTACTTGTCCCAGCTTCTGCCAACCTAGCAGTTTGAAAGCATGTAAAAATGCAAGTAGAAAAATAGGAACCACCTTTGCTGGGAAGGTAACAGCGTTCTGTGCACCTTTGGCATTTAGTCATGCCAGCCACATGACTATGGACACGTCTTCGGACAGCGCTGGTTCTTCGGCTTTGAAATGGAGATGACCACCGGCCCCTAGAGTCGGGAATCACTAGCACATGTCTGCGGGGGGAACCTTTACCTTAAAATAAAACAAAACACACAGGCTTTCCAAACCATGAAATAGATTAATTCCCACAAAAATACAACCCACACAAGTCAGCCTGATGTTAAGGCTGAATGATATTCCTTCTTTTCTTGGAATGAACCCCTGGAAACTTTCCCCAGATTTTTTTGGAATGTTGTGCTTGTTGCTAACTAAAGCAAGAGGAGAAAAATAGAAAAATCTGTCTTTGCTACTAATCTTGGAGATATATATTTGTCTGAGTCCACTGGCATTAGAATAGACGGGCTAGAACATCAGCCATGGGTAGAGAGAAGCAGGCAGTCAGTATTGTCCAAACATTCTACATTTCTGAATCACAATCTCATAATGCAGGAAACATGAAATATGTGTTCTCAAAGCACCATTTGCTGTGTTCTACATTCTTTTCCATTTATTTCACTTCTATAATTTTTCCCAGGTTTAAAAGTTCAGCTATTAGATATATCAAAGTGCCTGTAGAGCTGGATAATTCATGAAGGGTAATGGTAAAATGGTAGGAAGTTACCATGAAAAGCTTGGAAATTAAATTCAGTGATAGAAATCTGAATGCACAGGTAAGTTAATTAGTAGGAGTCAGAAGTAGAGGAGAACAGGTCCTCTGGATGTCAGGAGTAATAGAAGGAACTAAATTCATAGGAAAAATGAAAGGAAGACTCGATGGAGACCATGGAGCGTAGTGCATCTACGGGGGTTCAAAACAGGCAAGAAGGAAGACATGCCATGATCCACTTCCTACTTTTTGTACACATCTGCAATTTTAACATGTGTAGAAAAAGTTCAGTGCTTAGATCCAGGGGTGGACTGCTACAAGTTCACCCAGATTCAGGAGAACCCACAGCTAACATTAAGGCTGGTTCAAAGAACCTTCAAATCCCACCCCTGGCTGGCCCCGCCCCACCCACTTCACCCCTTCCAGGAGTCTCCACGAGGTCCTTTTTGCATGCAAGTTCAGGGTCCATGTGGAGACTTGGGGAGGGGAAAAAACAGGCCTCCTGGAAGTTCCGGAAGGCCCGTTTCCAAGAGGCTCGCCCTCCCAGAGCTTCACCCTCTCAGAGTCTTGAGGAAAGTCTCCCGAGCCTGGGGAAGGTGGAAATGTCATCCCACCCACCGTGGTGCAGGAGGCTGACTAGGCCACGCCCACCATGGCTATGCCCACCAAGCAACCAGGCAGAGAATCCATTGCTGAAATTTTTGAAGGCCACCCCTGCTTGGATCTCAATGTTTCATACGACCAGCTTGCCTATTTTGATGCCAACATGGAGGGCTGGTGGAACTTTCAAATCAATCAAACTGGGCACCTATGTAAGGGAAGTGAAATTATCCCAGAAGATCTGAGAGGAAAAACAAACAAACAAACTTGAGGAAAGCATACAACAGCTGTGGAGCTGTGAGTGCAAGAGGTTCTAATTGTCACTGACAGAACATAGGAGGCGAAATGAGAGTAGCAGTTTAATCTGAAGGCATGGCTAGGATTTAGAAATGGAAATGCTTAACCTAGAAGAGCATTAAGTTAAGGGGGAAACCAAAAGTTTAATTGTGGGTAAAAGGCAAGTTAAAAAGATTCAGAAAGAAAAGAGACTTTAAGGAAATGGAGAAGCAGACCAATTGTTTGTGAATAAAAAGGAGAGGAAAATCTGAGATTTTTTGGTAGCTTGTTACTGTAATGCTGTAATGTTTTCCAGCCTGGGAGACTTTGAGATGCATAGACCTCATCTCCTAGAGTTCTTGGCAATGGTCATACTGACTGAGGAATTCTGGGAGTTGAAGTCCTCACCCAAATTAAAGACATAGGATGGGGGACATTGATGTAGAGTATGAGGTATGAGTATTTGATTCATGAACAATATTTGATATGTCAGCTGGAGAAAGACCCATCTGACTTTTTCAAGATGGCCTAGGGCTGTTGAATTTGAGTATGTTGAACTTTTTGAATAAGTACTTTTGTATTGTAGGTCCCATCCCATGATTGCTGGATAAGAAAAATAAACACTTTTGGAGAAAGGCTGCTATCACAATTTGTCAGAATCTAAGGATTAAATCCCATTGAGTTCAACAATTGCTGTTCACAATTTTATTTTGGTGTTCCTGAGTATTGCTCTCACTACATCTTTGTGATCATTGGCTTTCATCCAAAGAACAAAGTAAAGCTGTTCTTTTCTAAGTAGAAAGTTAGATTTAGATTTTTGTACCTATGAATGGAGGGGGAGAATTGCCCCATAGAGTTTATCCTGCTGATTGGAGAGTTGACACCAAGCATAGCTAGAGTGAATTGGGAATTCATTGAGTGACTTTAGAAGATTTTTTTGGAAACCAGTTTTTCATACTCAGGACCAGCTCCTGGATTAAATGCTGGACTATATATGATCCATACAAAGTATCTCCCTTCTCCCATGTTCTCCTATTATTCATCACATATACAACAGTGCTAAAACAGCTCATATTTAAGACTTCAATCACTTACTAATCTATGCACAAGATCACCAGCACAACAATTACAATATTGGAAAACTTTAAAGCCCATGATACATTTGCCCCTTGCATACTGTAAAACATCAACACTAAGAAGTAAAAAAAAAAAGGAAAGGATGTCTTCTTTTGCTAGCAATTATTCTGAAACTATAAATCTGATGTCAGCCTCTGTTTTGCTGCTTGCTTTTCGGCTGCCATTGAAACGGGGAGGGAGGGCATGGTATTTGGGTGTGGGAAATAATCTCTACAGGAGGACTGTTAATTGGGAGTTGTTCTCACCATCTTCTGCGCATGTGGCAAGGAGGGGAATTTCCCGCCAAGGCCATCTGTCCGGCATACCAACCTGATGATGATTTTTGAAGATGTCTCCCACCTGACGGCTGTGGAGATATTGGATTGGAATATGGACTGGGGTTACCAAGGGGAGGAGAATGGGTCATAGCAATAGCAATAGCAATAGCAATAGCAGTAGACTTATATACCGCTTCATAGGCCTTTCAGGCCTCTCTAAGCAGTTTACAGAGAGTCAGCATATTGCCCCCAACAATCTGGGTCCTCATTTTACCCACCTCGGAAGGATGGAAGGCTGAGTCAACCCTGAGCCGGTGAGATTTGAACCGCTGACCTGCTGATCTAGCAGTAGCCTGCAGTGCTGCATTTAACCACTGCGCCACCTTGGCTCTTATGTATTGATATATAATGCTTTAGCGCGCTTTTGCTCACATCCAGCTTTGCTTAGCTTCTATTTACTTATAACCAGTAAAAGTACTCTTAATTCTGCAAAATGGAGTTGAGTTGTTTCTTTCTTGGTTAATAAGTGAAGCAGCTTTGACACCTGTTTTATTAATGAAATATGATCACAGTGATTGTTAATTGATATTAGAATCATTAGGGTAGATTCCCAGTCATATACAGTCTTTTATTAAACTAGTTAATAAGAAAGCACAGCAGACTATAGGTTACATAGAGAGGGCTGTAAAAGCACTCTGAAGTGGCATATAAGTCTAAGTGCTGTTGCTATTGCTACACGTGGCTCTCATTCTTAGATACTGTGCTACTGTACAAATTGTGGTGCCACAATTTCCCACTGATTTTCTAAAGAAAACAAAGAAAAGGAGTAACAGAACTGTTATGTTAAGTCCAGTTACTGAAATCGTGGATTTCTATTTACAATCATTCATTTAGTGACTATTTGAAGTTACATGTTTAAGGGGTTCACCGAAAAATGCACGCCCGACAAAAGTGCGCCGAAAAAAACACGGCGAGAAAACCACGAGGTCGAAATCGCACCCACAGAAGCACGCCGACAAATGTGCACTGACAAAAGCGCACCATCAAGAAACAACGCAAAAACAACGTAATAACAACGTAATAACCCTAACCCTAAACCTAAATTTAACTCTAACTCTTACCTTAACCCTAATCGCGCTTTTGTGGGCACGGTTTTGTCGGCGCTCTTTTGTGGGAACGCTTTCGACCTCACGGTTTTCTCGCCGCGGTTTGTTGCCGCGCTTTTGTCGGGCGTGCATTTGATGGGTCACGGTTTAAGGCACTAAAAAAGTGACATGATTGTTTTTCACACTTAATGACTGTTGCAGCGTCCATATAGTGACAAGAAAAACATTCAGTTCCTTGGCAACTGGCACATATTGATGATGGTTGCAGTGTCCCAGGGTCATGTGATCACCTTTTGCAACCTTCTGACAAGCAAAGTCAATGGGGGAGGGGAGCCTTATTACTAATTTAACAACTGTAGTGATTCCCTTAAAAACTGTGGCAAGAGAAGTTGTAAAATGGGGCAATACCCACTTAACTGTCTCACTTGCCATCAGAAATTTTGGGCTCAATTGTGGTTGTAAGTTGGGGACTACTTGTATCCAGGCAGGATTTAGGGGCAACAATATTGAAGTATCTGGTCATTGCTTTTTTCTATAGGGCTTTTTTTTTGTACTTCCCAATTTAGCAAGATAACGAAACATTCAGACAGACCTGAAAAGTAAAAAAAAAAACAAAATATCTGCCACCTCTCTCAAAAAACCTTATGCAGTAATCCTCAGCCTTTAACAACACTACTACAAAAAGACCAAGGTTGTGAGTAGAGCCTTAAATTAATCCAATTTATAAGGTCCAAAGGAAAGACAATCCATCACTCGTTAAACTGCTGTGCTGAGCAAAAATGCTGCACTTCAAAAAAAAAAAATACTTTGGAACAGTGATACTTGCAAGAAACTGGACTTATCTATCTGTTTTTTGAATGGTCGTAAAGGGTACTGTCAATATGCCTTCACCACCTTCGGGGAATTTTCCAAGGAGAGCTTCTCAGTGGACTTCTTTAAGGCGTCAGGAGAACATCCATCTTCCAACTGGGAGAAGAACCTGCAATAATAGCAGGTTCTGTCCCATCAACTCATCCTTTCCTTACAAACAGGTCTGGAAATTCTTTGGTAGCAAATAAGGCCTTAAACAGGGATGGTAACCTGGTTTACAATACCACATAGGACTTCTCCTCCATCTTTGGTGCAGCATTGCAACAGTAGAAATATTGCCGCTTGTATTTTGCAACTGAGTTCCTCTATTGAAGCTATTTGCTGCCTACTTACATTCTCAACCATACCTATAAGTTGTCTCTACAACCCTTTTTCCTGTCTGGCTAAGAGGAACTCTGTCACTATAATGCCCATAGAGTGGATTAGCTGTCATTATTCCTCTAATGGTCGTACTTTGACCCTTGTTTCTACTCATACTTCCTGCTTTCTTTGTTTGGTATTTTTTTATTGAAAATTTTGAAAAAAAAACTTTTACAAATATTTACCTCCCTCCCCCTCCCCTCCCCACCCAAACCCCACACCACCGACCTCCCACCCCCGACTTCCCAGAACCAATACAGGGTATAGATCTTTAACAAAGATATTCTAAAATAAACTTAAAAAAATTAATATCATCTTTCATTTGAGCTTTAACTCCTCTTGCTAGGCTAGCTCTAAACAGATTATATCATTCCTTGTTTCTTCAGTCATAAGCTATCTGGAATTTCTTAGTCCCATATTTTTTTTCTAGTATAGTCAATCCATCTTCTCCACTCCAATTTGTATCGCTCATTGGAATGGTCCTTGAGATATGCTGATATTTTAGCCATCTCTGCTAGGTTTGTTACAACCCTTCCTCCAGTCTGGCTAAGAGGAACTCTGTCACTATAATGTCCATAGAGTGGATTAGCTGTCATTATTCCTCTAATGGTCATACTTTGACCCTTGTTTCTAGTCATATTTCCTGCTTTCTTTCGTTTGGTATTGACGGCAGAGTATCTTGTATGAAACCTGTGAATTGTAATGCCTGATTTGCACTATGTAAAGTGCAATTCAAGCGTGATGCTGACTCTTTGTATACCCCAGTATAGCCTTCAGTGAGACAAAGTTTTGTGATTTTAAAACTGTGTCTTACAGAAGACCATATTGGTCATGTCACGTGGGGGAATTTACTGAAGAAAGCAATTATGTTTGGAAGTGTTAATGGTAAAAGGATACCAAAGAACATGGTGGCTGGACACCATCAAAGCTGATACCAGCCGGAGCATAGGAAAACTCAAAGAAGTAGTGCAAGATCAGAAGATGCGGAGAGACCTGGTCCGTAGAATCACTAAGAGTCAGACACAATGGAATGGATAACTTCATCGTCATTGTGGTTCTTCTGTATGACCCAGGGGTGGGTTTCAACAGGTTCGCGGTGGTCCCCGCGAACTGGTTGGTCGGCGAACCTGGAAGTAAGTAACTTCTGGGAACAGCGAAGGGCCCACCCGCCCACCCGCGCTCCTTACCCGGTTTTGACGAGTTCTGCACTTCCACGCATGCGCAGGACGCACACAGCGCCTGCACGATCCTCCAGGAGCAGCTGGAGCATCACACAGACGCTAGTACGCATGCGTGCACAGCGTGCGTGGAAGCGCAGAACTCGTCAAAACCGGTTGGAACGGGGCGAGAAACCCACCCCTGGTATGACCACTAGATTATTAAACATGTGATCAGGAAGCAGAAGAGCTCAGGAATAGTGACCTTTACAAAAGAAAAACCTCCATTCGGAAAGTCCCAAATTGGCAGTGCTGAGACAGCACATCAGGAGAAACTAGTAAAGCAGTATAAATTATATCAACTCTCTTTCTTTATCATCCACCATTATGATAATGATGTGCTGAATGCCAGGGGAATATTGCATGCTTGAGTGAGAATTATTCCTTGAATTCTATAATCTAGATCTCCATAATTTTAAAAAAATTCTTATCCATGATGAAAAAAAAAAACTCCTTTTTTTGGACTGTCTTCGCCTTCAGTAAAAGCAACAAAATAAAGAAGGAAAACTAAAGCTGAACCAAGGAAACACACAAAAGATATTTTGTTTGTTTATTATTTATTATCATTTTATTTGCCCAATCCCAATGCTTTCCTCTCCTTAGATTTGTCCTCCTCCTGCCATCTCAGGAAATGACTTGTACTACTGTGGCTAATTAAGAGAGTCTGAGGAAGTCTATACTAGTGAATGTTGAAGGAGTTTTGCGGGATATAAAGCCAAAAATATTAGAGAATTTGCTGGAAGCTTTCTATTCAGACAAAAACACTATCAATTGACAAATAGAGATAAATCACATTTGCACACCATTGAAAAGAGAAACTAAAATAGCTAAGGAGAAACAAAATGATAATCTTTTCCAGCAACCAATACCCAGATAAGCAGGGATTAACATCAGACAAACAATCAAGCAGAAAACAATATCCTAATCAAGGAACTACCAAGGAGAAAAACCACATCCTCACCAGCACTGGGAGGGCAAGCTACTGTATATAAACAGTAGCACTGATGATGTTATCTAGTCCACTAATGAATCATTTGCAAGCAAACAGCCAAGCTCAGAGAGCATCATGGACTTCACAGTTCAACCTGAGCTACCCGTACTTATATTGTGTTGAAGTAGGATTACCTACCTCAAAAGTTAAAGGAACAAAAAGCAAACACCTTAAGATGTATAACTTTCAGTTCTTTTTTAACAGGACAAATAAAGATCATTACAGTGAACCCGATGGTTAAATAGGTGCTTTGGGATCCTTGGGTTTGAAAGAGGCTATATAAATGAAAGATGTGTTAGAAATAGTCTCGCAATCAGCTCTCTCCAAACACTGTTTCTCCAGTTCCAGACCTGTACAACCCAGCTAGGAAGCTACAGATGGTGCAGCAGATGAACTCAGTAGCCCATCATTCTCTGTTGTTTTTAGTTTAAATTAAAAAAAAAAAAAGTAAAATAAAAGCTATCTTGGTAAGCTACAGACCTAGAAAGCCATAAGTTCATCTCCAGGGCTTCCTTGGTCCCTTTACTGCAACCATTTATCAGAAAGTTTTATACCTAAAGCCAGCTGGAGAAAGCATGTGTATAGTATGCATTTGTCTCTTCTTTACAGTTTGCATCAATAAGGAGAAAGAGATAATGGCTGGTTAGATGCTATTAGACAGCACATATTAATCTGGTCCTTTCAGGAACACTGCATAAGAACTATATTTTGGCTTGAATCTAATGGTCAAATACAGGTAGTCCTCAGCCTACCACAGTTCCTTCAGTGACAGTTCAAAGTTACAAGGGCACTGAAAAAAGTGACTTATGACCATTTTTCACACTTGTGACCACTGTAGCATCCCCATGTCATATGATCAAAATTTGGATCTTGGCAACTGGCTTGTAATTATGATGGTTACTGTGTCCTGGGTCATGTCAGTGGTGGGTTCCTATCATTTCGGATAGGTTCGGCCAAACCGGTAGTGGTATGGTGCCCGGGGTCACTGGAACCGGCAGCAATCGAGGCCTGCCACGCCCCTGAACCAGTTCCCTGGTCTCTTCTGCAGTCGGTGACATGTTTCTGTGTGTGTGCAGAACAGTTGTCAGTCAACTGCGCATGTGCAGCAATGCACAGCGGGCGCGAGCAAAGTGAGTAGTACACACACAAAATGCCCTCTTGGTGAACCGGTAGTAAACTGGTTAGGAACCCACCATTGGGTCTCATGATCATCTTCTACAACGTTCTGACAAGGCAAAGTCAAGGAGGAAGCCAGATTGACTTAATTGTTACTAACTTAACAATTTCAGTGATTCACTTAACAACTGTGGCTAAAAATGGTGCTAAACTCACTTAATAAACATCTTGCTTAGCAAACAAATCTCTCACTTAGCAACTGAAATTTTGTGCTAAATTGTGGTTACATGTCAAGGATGTAGCTCCTTCAAAGAGGAAGAAGACCCAGCTCTCAGTACCCACAAGATGGAAACAATTGTCGCCTTGTAGCGAGACGGGCAACAAATAAATTTAATAAATAAATAAGGTTTCGATCATTGTGTGCTACCTGCTCTAACATACACCGGTGACAGTATGGAAAGATACATGCTCAGTATTACAAGACAAGATAGAAAGACCTGTACGTGGATTAGAGAACAAACGAAAGTATACGACATCATCAAGAGAGCAAAAGAATTGAAATGGAAATGAGATAGTCACATATGGTGATCACAGTGTTATTCTGTCCCTTAGGTACAGAAGTAAGCTTAGATATCTTTGGCCCAATTATTATGTCAGTCACCGGGTTATTAGGGAAAAATAGGAAGCAGAAGCATTAAACATGGAAACATAGAATCATAGGAATGGAAAGGACCTTGGAGTCTACTCTTGAAACCTGACAATGGAGCATTCACAACTCCAAGAAGCAAATCATTCCACTAAGTGATTGTTCTCATTGTCAGGAAATTTCTCCTTAGTTCTAGGTTGGATCATTCTTTAACAAGCTTCCACCCTCTACTTATTATCCTGCCCCCTGGTGCTTTGGAGAATGTCAATCCCCTCTTCTCTGTGATTGCGCCTGCCCCAGAGTACTGAAAGACAGTTATCATACCACCTCTAATCCTTCTCTTTGATATCTTGTCCCCACTATTTTCTATCCCTTTTTTAACTTCCCCCCCCTTTCACATCGCTATAATATTCAGATGTGTTTTCCACCTATTTTGGTGTTCATATTTCCTTAGTTAAATCAAAGCTCCATCCTTCATTCTTCCATTATTCAATATCTCCTTATACAGTTTTTCACAATCATATTTCTATTCATATTCTTTCCAGTTTGTCAATCCAAATAATTCTCCTATTAATACACGTGTTTAGATTAATATATATTTTCCTAATCACCCATTATTAAGTTCTAACCTTCCACTGTTGTTCATATTTTATACATATTTAGTAGTACAGTCATTCAAAATCTGTTTTTCAAATTCTTCATATCCATTTATATTAAAATATTATCCCGATATCTATCACACTGCTAAAATAATAATCCAACTTGTACAGTTTTTATATTAATACCCATTATTGAAATACATTATTTTACTCTATTTTCTATCCATTCTCTCTTACTCGCATCCGACCCTTTAATCCTTTTAGTTTTCCTCTCATATTTGTCCCTTAGGTCTTTTATTCCCTCTATTTGACTATGCAATCTAACTTTTCCTCCCAACTCTACTCTTTCCCATTGCCTAATTTCAGAACTATCCATTACACCCCCTATCTCTTTTCCCCAGTTCTTTTCCTGTTTCTCCCATTCCCTTTTTATGACTTTTACATTATTTCCCTCCTTTTTTAGTTCTTTAATCACTATTGGTTTTGGCAACATCTCCTCCTTGTTATCTTCTTCTTGCCGATTTCTCTCTGCTTTCCCCTCTATTTCTTCTGGTGGCTCCATTCTTTCTTCCTTGTCCTGATCATTGCCCGTTATTCTTTGTATTAAATTTCCCAATTTTTGGTCTATGCGATCAACTATTTTCTCAATGCTTTGAAAAAGCTCCATTCTGTTTAGGCTCTCCTCACTTCCATCTTGTGTTGCATCTGTGTTTAGTCAAACTCTTTTTTAGTCCACTGTCCAGAGTTCATTAATTTAAAAAGCCAAACTTTCAAGTCACAATTTTAAATGTCTCATCAATAGTCAGTCCAAACTATTTAAATCCACCATGAGGTTATCCACGCCTCTTCAAATTACTTTATATGTTCAATAATATTCAATGATGTTCAGGGGCTCTTAATTGAGGTCCTTAGTTAATAATCAAATTTTTAGTGGTCTTAGACCAGGTCTATGACCAACAGATATTTCCAATCTTTTTGAATACTGTATATACTCGAGTATAAGCCTAGTTTTTCAGCCCACTTTTTGGGCTGAAAAAAGCCGCCTCGGCTTATACTCGAGTCAGTGAAAAATTTGCCCGAAATGGAGGAGAAAAAGGGGCGGGGCCATGCCGCTGGGTGACACTCGTGAATGGCCCAGCGCCCCTGTGAGTTTCCCCTCCCTCTGTGTCAGTTTGCCGCGCAGCGCGCACCGCACCATCCCCCCTCCTCACGTTCTAATGTAATGCAGGGCTGTCTTACGATTCCCCTTCCTCCCCCTCCTGCCGCTCTGCAACGATGTCCCACCTCCTCCTTGTTATGGCAAGCAGCCACATAGCGATGTCCCACCTCCTCTGGTACAGTGATCCAATGATAGGAATCACTGTGCCGTGTGTCATAGGAGGCGGGACATCGCTCCCGCGGCTGCACGGAACATCATCATCGCAGCGGGACATCAGCATCATGAGGTGAGTGAAGTATTTCATTGAATACACCGCTAGTTTACTGTTTTTCTTTGAAATAAATATTCAAAAACATTATTGGTATCTATTTTTATTTTTGAAATTTACCGGTAGCTGCTGCATTTCCCACCCTAGGCTTATACTCGAGTCAATAACTTTTCCAGTTTTTTGTGGTAAAATTAGGTGCCTCGGCTTATATTCGGGTCGGCCTATACTCGAGTATATACGGTAGTTATTTCCAAGCTTGCACGTTTCCCTTTTTGTCAGCAGAAGGCGCTTTCACTTCTGTCAGCTTTAGCCCCTCTGCGATATTGTTGACAGTTCCAATTTCAATTATTTTTAAATTATAAATCCAATAATTGAGCAATGTTTGTTAAGAGAAATTTGGGACTTTAATTCCAGCTTTTAAAAAATGCTCTCCATATCCCATCTTTTAGCTTTGAGGAACCGAGTTTCTATTTATTATTTGAAAAGGCAATTTTTTCCTTCCTCAATTCTCTGGTATTTTTCCTATGTGCCCATTCACAGCTTCAACACATAGCTTTAAATATGCTTCCCCCCTTGGATTTCTGGGGTCAACTTCCAATAAAAAAATATTTTCTCACCCAGGTCACACTCCATTCATTTTCTCCACACCAGCACAGTTTTGGGTATTCAGGCTGTCCCCAGCTTCATGGTGACCATTTTGGCTTCTGTTGCTCCTAGTCTTCAGCTGAGGGGCCTTTCCAAATCAGGGAGGAAAGATGCAGCTCTCCTTTACCTGGCAGGCAGTTCCCCCCTTACTTCATCACCCCTTCAGGGTGGCTATGGTTGGAATTTGGACCCTGCGACAAGGAGAGGTCGGAGCTGACAGCAGAGCTTGCGGATCAGGCTTCCAAAAGGCGCTGGAAGTACAACCGGAAGTCTCCAGACCATTTATCATCTTTGTTGATCTTCTCTGCACACTTTCTAGGATCTCAGCATCTTTTTTGTATCATGGTGACCAGAACTGGATGCAATATTCCAAGTGTGGCCTCACTAATGTGATATAAAAACAGTATTAACACTTCTCATGATCTAGATACGCCTCTTCTGTTGCTGCAGCCTAGCACTGCATTGGCTTTTTTTGGCAGCTACAGTACCCTGCTGGCTCATACTTGGTAATGCATTAGAACAGGGATGTCAAACTCACGTCATCACGGAGTGTCATGTGACATATCACAACTTTTTTTCTTCTTCGCTAAACTGAACATGGGCATGGCCAACGTGTGACGTATCTGGCCTGTGGGCTGGAAGTTTAACAACCTGTATTAGAACATCTAGATCTCTCTCACAGTTACTACAGTTGAGCCACATACTGCCTATTCAATGCCACTGCATTTGATTTTTCCCTTGTCCAAGTGCAGGCCTTATTTTTCTTATCACTGAACTGCATCGTGTTGAATAGAGCCTATGTTTTATTTATACTAATTTCTCCATAGTTCTAGACATATTACCTATATATGTATGCTGCCTTGGGTTGACATTTAAAATAAAGATGGGGAAAATATCAAATTTGGATTTGGATTTGGATTTTATTCAATTTGTAGGCCGCCCTATTCCCCGAAGGGACTCAGGGCAGCTGAACAAAGCCAAGGGAGGGGATATTACAAAAAGTAAGGCAAAGACAATCAGACAATATAAACAGTTTAAAAGCACTACAGACACAGCAAATTCGAGTAGTGGAGGGGAACTCAATCCCAGGCTTGCTGGGACAGCCAGGTCTTCACGGCCGTCCGGAAGGCCTGAAGGGTGGAGAGGGTCCGAATCTCCACGGGGAGCTCGTTCCAAAGGGCCGGGGCAGCCACAGAGAAGGCCCTCCTCCGAGTAGTCGCCAGCCGACATTGGCTGGCAGATGGAATACGGAGGAGGCCTAATCTGTGGGATCGAATGGGTCTGTGGGAGGTAATCGGCAGAAGGCGGTCTCTCAAGTAAATAAAGAACTTCCAATACTTCAGAAATCTCACTTGGAAACAAATGAATTGTATTCCAGGGTACAAAATACAGGAAATGTATGAGAAATGTCACTCAGTTTAATACAGTCTTGACCAGTACAAGAAGCAAGTGATATGTAAAAGGAAATGTTCAAATACAGTTCAAGAACTTATTGTGAACCATATCCAAGTGTCTTCTCAGCATCCCGCAGAATTAAAACATCCAATTCTAATTTATATGCCAATGTGTTCAAAATCTAAATCACAAAATAAATATTGCTAGATAGCATTTTTAAATGAATTTAGACGGAGTTGGATAAATTATAGATAGTATTACATTCTGCAATCTAGGTAATGTCACTGTTAATTTTCTGACATCAACATCAAGCAACTGCTTTGGTTTATACTTTGCACATCTAGAAAGATTTCTCATGGCTATATTGCTGGTTAATTTACACACAGTAATCAGCTGGAAATGGTAAAAGGATCACTGTGACATTTTTGAAGCTCATTCTTCAAATAAAATTAAAGATATTTACTCCAACCTGGACTCTACTTGGGCAGATTAAAGACAGGTGACTGGGACAACTTCTTGCAAGCTCATCTGGGACTTGTTTTAGCTTCTGGGTGTTAGGAAAGTAGACATGGATATTTGCAATATGAGCTGAGCATGCTGCAGGCTGCATCTTTGCTGTACTTGGCTTCTTCACGCACTAGTATCTGTGCCCACAGCTGGCTTTTCGAGGTTTCGAGGTTCATTTTTGAGGTTCATTTTATTTATATGCCGCCCTATTCCCAACCGGACTCAGGGCGGCGCACAAACCCAAGGAGGGGAAGGGAAACACAAAACTACAACAAAAAATACAGAG